>NC_080717.1:19022335-19302335 GCF_019097595.1 Hemibagrus wyckioides | reverse complement strand
ACCGAGAAAAGGTTAATCAAAATAAGCTTGTGAGAGCCATGTGTTAATTTTCAGGTGGATTTATTTCATTGGAATCAAATCCAGTGCATTTTACCCCCAAGGTTCAGGTTGTTTGTGCAGGTGAGAGCACAGTAATCACACTCAGGTGTGGACTAAAATAACTGTTTCAATATGGTCTGAGCAAGGTGGTCTCAGTCGGCTCCCTCTGAAACTCTAGGGTGGTCCGAATGTAGTGAGAAAGCAATTCAACCCTGAATTGATCCAGCTGCAAGAAGTGAACCAAAAATGCTGTTATGGGTGGTGGCTCTGCGCTCTCCATGTTCTGTTTATTTCTGTACTTTCTGTAGGTCAGAAATATAGATTGAATTGAGTACATATTAATCTCAATCTTTTTCTACACACCTCTCAGTAGATGTTTTTTTTTTTTTTCTTTTTTATCTGTGTCTCAACAAAACTGCATCTCAAGGGGGCATCTCAATCACCTCCCCAGTTCAATAATCAGGGCACTGATCAGGAGTCTGCCATTTAAGGGATGCCATTTTAATCCTAAAATTCTTCCAGCGCACTTAAAAAATCTCACAATGCTCCAGAAAAACCAGAGCACATCCATGCTCACTGTGTTCCCTTACTGGAAATGACATAATGTTTTCCTGTCAGCTCAAAAAAAAAAGGAAAAAAAAAGAAATAATAGTGAACAAAGTCTCAGCCAACTTTGTCTTAAGATGTTCTTATTGTTGCTGTAGCTCTCAAGTGCTTAATAACATTACATTAGCAATTTTAAACTTTATTTGACATTCTATATATGGTATGTCTGCATCTAGTGACTGTAAAATGTGTAATGGGTTTTAAAAATCCAAAAGCTAGCTTACAGTCCTGCTGGAAATACCATGACAGAAAGGAGTGTGATTAAGCTAACAAATGTATTACTTATAAAACTTCAATTAAATTGTATATATTTGGGTTTTTGCAGTGACTGATAAGAAAAATTAGAATTGAGTCATCAGTGTCCAAATGTGTCTGTGTCTGAACCTGGGTAAACGATATACACAACCTAGAGAAGAACTGGATGAGATGCATCTTAAGACAATTAGCAAACATACCAGAAGAATACATTCGCTCTCATTCAGCAGGTTTGGACAGGTGAGACTTCTATTGAATTTCTTTGTTTTGGCTGCATGGAAACTAGGCTAAAAAAGTGGTAGGTGATATAATACAGTAATTTCTGGTGATCAGCTAGCTAATTAAGAGCATTGTTACAGTTTAAGCAGAACAGCTGGGTGTACAGTATGAATGCATTTGTAGTTATATCACTTATCCTGTCCTGATGAACTTTCTGGTAGCACATTGTGTTGGTTTGCACAAACATTGGGTCTATGATTTGTATTTTCTCTTCCTGTGATAAGTAAAAAGATTATTTTAATCTCACAAGCGCCATTATTTTTGCTTGGTTTCATCTGTAATTTCACATACATATATATGTTGTCTACCAGATTGCCCTCTGTTGTTGTGAGTGGTGCAGCAGGTGGTGGAATTTAAACAAGCAGTTTGCACTATACGAAACAGCATCAAGGTGCATTGGAAACTGCAAAATGTTTAATCCCACATGTCAAATTTTGTTACTCAAATTCAGTAGGGAGTTATTGTTTCTCTCCTTCTTGAATATACTTGTCAGTCAGGGTATTAAAAAAATAAATAAACAAATTAAAAAAAAAAAAAAGAATAGTTCAGACAAGAAATCTGTCATGCCTGGAGCCTGACAGTACAGATTAACTGAATTGTACAGATTAACTGAATTTAGTCCGCTTCACTGGTTAAGTGCAATGTCATAATTCGCATGTCATAACAATACATTATCACATATAATTTTTCATATAAAATGTTCACAGGTACTTTGTCTAAACACATCTGAGGAGAGTGAGTGCTCAGGATTGTTTGTAACATATAATCCAAAATGTTTCACTCAAAATGTATCAGCAGCACACCCTGATTTTTACCGAGACGTCGAATTGAATGAAAAATGAAAACGTCATCATGTATGCTATTATTTCTGTCCAAATTCACCATGACCAAGAGATGTGTGGCTTTGTTGGATTCTCAGATTTGCCAGTCAATTAAACTGCGTTAATCTCATGGTGCTCTCTGAGCCGGAAACAAAACGCATGGCTACTTCTTCAGTGAGCTATTGTGCCTTTAATTGAGCATAGCATGTCAGAGCATTCAGAGGACGGGTCTGCATAATCACGTTAATATGCTAGTTGTTTGTGTGACCTTTGTCAATATACTGTAGCTGCCAGCAATCAGAGGCAAGACTGTCTAATGAGTGTCGGCTCATGTTTGGCAAGATCATTCACTAAGTGAGATTGTATGAGATAGCAGGCCCACTGCTGAGGTTGACCAGTTCATCAGTTCTACAGATCTGATCATGTTTCACCACTTTAATCATATCCGGTTTGCAGCTTGGCATATGGTGCAAAACTGTTTGATATAATACAAAGAATTACAGAGAATACTGATGTGTGTCAAGAGTGAAAGTCAATAGCATGAGTAGCTTTAGTTGCAATTTACTGAGGCATGAGCCCCATTAAATTATCATGGTTGTCAACAAAACTCGACCAGCTGTAGAGTAGCATCAGCCAGATTCACTAGCCGCTACATACTAACAGTGCAACTAAACTTCATGCTACATTCAAACAGTGTTAAAATGTATTGTATTCTTCATAGAGACAAAGTTTTAAGATGGATCCTGCAGTCATGACAAGAGGTCAGGGATCAATAGATTATTTTGAAAGGAATTATCATGCCAATTCCATTTGGGATCCATTTAACATTACGTTGTATGTTTATTTTAATGCAGGAATTGATATTGAAATGGGGACAGGGGGTACAGTGGCTTACTGGTTAGTAAGTTTGCATGAAGAAGTACACAAGTGTACACACACTTGCGTGTGTAGTTTGCATGTTCCCCTGCTTAATTTGGTTTTCTTCTCCAGTCTAAAACATCCCTAAAATGTCTGTATTTTATGTGATGGGTCCCCTGAGATAGACTCCAGGTTTTTACTGCAACCCTGAGTAGGATAAGTGGCACAGAAACGGATGGAAATTGATACAGGATTGTTTACCATACACTCAACAGCCACTTTAAATGGAACTCCTGAACACCTGCTCATACCATGCAATCATCAAGTTAGCTAATCATATGGTAGCAATGCAATGCATAGGATTATCCAGATACAAGTCAAGCGCTTCAGTTAATCACATAATACATCAAATGATAGAAGAATGTGATTTCTGTGACTTTGATGATAACATGGTTGTTGTTGGCAGATGGGCTGGTTTGAGAGTTCCAGAAACTCTCTCCTAGGATTTTCATACACAACTGTGCCAGAAAAAAAGGTCTAGTAACCATCAGTTCTGCCTAGAGTAACACACCTTGTTGGTAAGAAAGGTCAGAGGAGAATGACCAGACCAGAGGGTCAAACTAACAGCATGACTACATTAACCACCACATCAACCATGACTACATTAAACTCTTTATGACCGTGATCAGCAAAAAAGCAAGCTTGACTGCACAAAACATCCAACCATGAGGCAGCTGGGCTACAAGAACAGAAGACCATATTGGGTTTCATTCCTGTCAGCCAAGAACAGGTGGCACAGGCTCATCAAAACTGGCCAGTCGAAAATTTGGACGACTGTTGCCTGGTCTTTCTCCAACCTCCAACTTCTGCCACGTAATTGGCTGATTGGATAATTGCATGAATGTGCACATGCACAAGTGTTCCTAATAGAGTGGGTGATGTTTGCTTATACAGTTTCTAATGATTTTAAAATATATATATATATTATCTTTATCTATGACCTACCTGAATTTTTGGTATCCTTTAACTCTATTTAAATGTATATGCCAAAGGTCAGAGATGCACAAGCAAGTTTTTGTATCAGTATATTATACAATATGCAAAATAATACACAGTTTGCTCTATCTATAAACCATATTTGTGTCATTAACATATATCTAGAGTTTGTGGATACATTAGATTTCTGTTTTCTCTTCTCGTCATAATGAAACATTCCGACCAAGAGAATAGAACTGCAAATGAGATATGAGTTCAAAGAGGAATTTACATTTACATTTATGGTATTTAGCAAATGTCCTTATCCAAAGTGGCTTACAGTAGTGAATAGGTAGTCACTATGAAAACATTCCTCATGCTAGTTCAAGAGGTTAGAATTTATTGTAACAAGGCATCCATAAATAAATAGCACCATCTTCTGAAGCCTAAAAACACTTACAACAGAAAGGAGGATTGTTTATTTGTACTTGATATTTTGGCTATTTAAGATAAAGTCAGTTGCTCATGTAGACAATTTAAGAACCTCATTATGTTTTTCAAGTCAAGCCACACCAGTGTATGTAACTTTCATATCAATATTAATCTCAAAAACACCAATATTACCACTTCACTTTTTGAAATACGGCTGAAGTATTGGAAAAAGAGCTGGAAAGATAAGAATAATTCCTTTTTAATTGGGTTGATGACCTAATGAACGTTAGGCCATCAGTATCTGCTTTTATTTCTTTTATTTTTCTACCCGAGACTTGATAGGATCTGTTGTTTGTGCTGTAATCGATATGGCCACGGGCAAGTCTGGATGGACTGTTCCACTATAGCTGTCATAACCTATCTCTCCTTTCCTGTTGCTTGTGGTATTTTAGCACAGGAGCCTAAGCAAGGAGGTAACCCCAGTCGGTGGGCGATTAGAGCACATGTTGCTCCTGATAAACCACTGTTATCAATCTCACAGATGCACAGTAAATCAGTGGAGTGTGAGCCTTTGAAAATCAAGCCCTCTCTCTGATTTGCCAAGCAATGATTACATGGTCAGCAACGCCAAAAGCAGTCTACAACATCAAGGCAAAGAGAGAAACAGTCTGTCAGTTTTCAATACTAATTAAACCTAGACAAGATCCTGGCTCATATGGGACCAATAGTAGCCACAGACTCCATACTTATAAGTGATTATTTAGATCATTAGTAGATTGGGTAAAAAAAAAGAAAAAGAAAAAAGATTGGTAGCCATTTACTCTGAAAGTAGAAAAGTGTGTGTTTGGGTTTTTTTTTTGCCTGTTGTTATTTATGCAACACACTTGTTATATTCCTGGATATATTTGGGCTCATGTGTATGTATGTGTGTCAGTGTGTGTGTGTGTGTGTGGGGGGGGGTCTCTCGCTCCTCGTTCCTTCTCTGTACTAAGTGGTTAGGATATCCAAGAAGAGAACCAGTTTGATGCAGTGACTGGCAGATTGGCAATGACATCATCACATTTGAAGAATAAAATAGGGAGACTGTCGGAGACAATGCCAGCACATTCAAGCCTATCAGTCACAGTAAAGGCCTATTTTCAGTATGCTGATTCTTTGCTCTATTCTAGGATTTTAAGCAGTGTAATACGGTGATATTCTAGCTTTTGGACTTTGCACTGTATACTGCAGCTTTATACTGGCTCCTTAAATGATATATAAACCATACTTGTACTTGACATATGTACACATTTATCAGTTTCTTTATAAATAAATATAGAGGCCAGAAATCACAAAGCTGTACTCTTGAGCATATCAGATAATTTTATAGTTGCATGGACACTGTAGAGGTGAGTAAGGATCATGCCCTTTTCTTCTTCTGTTTTTGTTTAGCTATGAAGAAATAGGAGGGTTTTTTTTTTTAGCTTTGCTTTGGAATAGGCAAGGTACTTTAAAAATCCAACCCACTCTCACAGAAAAAAAAAATAAACAAAATTTCACATACACCTTGCATGTTGCAGTACACTGACATTCTGTCATAAGCATATGTTGTATATCAACATATCAGACATTCACTCTGAACACACTGTATGCCGTGTAGTTTAACCAAGCCAACCTCTACCATTATGCTAATTAAATAAGATTGATATGTCATAAATAATATTCAACACAATGAAAGTCTTTTGTTTGTAAATTCATTAAGCAACAGAGGCTGTAGAGACTTCTTGCTATTTGAGAAGTCTCCACGTTACAATACTGTGTTATCATGGGGGCATCTCAATCAGTTCCCGAGTTCAGTAGTCAGGGCACTGATCAGAGAATCGGCCATTTTAAGAGCTGTATTAATCATAAAATCCTTCCACTGCTCCCTAAAAAAATCCCACAATGCACCAGGGAGCATCGATGCTCACTATATTGCCTTACGGGATATTACATATTTTCTGAAGACTTTGAGCTTGACAAAAATGGCAGAATTCATCTTCAAATGTAAGTATCTTGTTCTTGTTGTTGTAACTCTCAATGATTTACTTACGTTAGCAATTTCTCACTAGATGTTCTATACTGGATTTTTAATGATTAAAACAAAGTCCCCTGTCTAGCCTACAATCCTGCTTGAAATACCATAGTAGAAAATGTTTTTCCTTTAAACAACATAAACAATAATGTCAAAAATATCGGTCCTGCATGTTGTTAAATGTAATGTAAGTAGTAATGTTTTACAATGTGACTAAGTCATCTGTGTCTCAATGTGTAGTGAGAACTACCAGTGCCCAAACGTGTATTTCATATACCGTTTCACAACTTAGGGAGCTAGGAAGCTGATTGAAACACAACCCATGTGACTTGCAAGGCTGATTTTGTTCTATTATTTGCTTAATAGAAATATTAAGCAAACATGCTTATGCTTAAGAAGTGAAAATGTTATTTCTTACTTAAATGACTGTATTGGGTACAAGAAATAAGATCATTTTAAATATCGATAGTGGTTAGCTTTGTTAAAATATGTTGATGAAGAATGTACAGAACAGCTGAGCAAAAAGTCAAGAAATTTCTATATGTTTTGTGTCAGAAATGTGCTGCGGATAAGTCTGTTCTGTAAGAATAGATTTTTTTAAAAAAAAAAAAAAAACAGTTAGAGATATTGATTTGTTTATTATTTTGAGGATTATTCACCCCAGACCTAATAATCTGGCAGGAAGCCTCCGTCTTTAATTGTGGATCAAAAACATGAAACAGAGACCAGTGTCTGATCTTTAAGTTAAAACCTATCCTTCTCACTGGGCCAATGAGTCTAATGTTAACATACTCTTAAACAACAATATTAGTCTTATTGAAAATAAGCTATTGTATTGGGAACAAACCCATTCATAAATAATAATCTTTAAAATAACAGAATTATATTCAGATCATTCTTTATTAATGTAGTTCTGTATATCACTGCTAACAGTAACTACTTGGCATGTTTTGGATGTCAACATATGTCTCTATTTATGTCTCAATTTATTAATAATGTCATTATTAATAATTTGCAATGCATTCTGAATTGTCACGTTTTCTTTTCAGATTCACATTTTCACGTGTGGCTGCATGTAAAAGTTATTCTTATTGCCCAGATTTCCAACTGCTACTAGCCAGCCCCCGAAAAATATTGACAAGGTGCCTCTTAGTATCTGCTCACTCATTCCCAGCAATAAAATATCAATCAAATATTTTCCACTTCAATGGGCTAATTTCAGGCCCTTGAAGGGCTTTTGGTTTTGCTTCATTAACTTTTACTGCGGACAACCTCAAGGAGGCTCCTGCACGCACCTGCTATAGTGTTTGAGCGATTTGTGGGATATGTGGGATATCTGAAAGGAGTGCAGTCATTTTAATGTAGCCATGCTTTCACATAATGCCTCATAGGAATATGTCTTATCAACTAGCACCTATTGTATAACTCCCAATCACAAAGCTCAACCCCCTTCCCAACCTTCCCCACACCATCACCCCCTCCACACACACACTACAAGACTTCAGGTTCCTGCTTACAAATGAGGTCTAAAAAATGTGCTTGCTCTGAAGATTCAACCTAAAATTGGTTACTTTGTGATGTCACTTGCATATACTTACATGCTGATTTGATTATTTTAACAAACATTGGCCTGGCATAGTTCAGCTCATTCAGGGTGATACTTGATAGAGCCAAGGCAGCAACTTTAATTATAGCACTCCCTGTTGGCTCAGTGTGACTGGGTTGGCACCTCTCCAATTTTACTCCATTGATTTTCCATAACAGTATGAAGAACACTGTTCGCTGGTGGGGATTAATGAATTACATCTTCACAGCAGCTCTGGCATCCCTAATGAAGCTAGATGAATTTCCCTTAAAAAAGCCCCAGATGCATTTGAATTGGTGTTAGATGTTTGACAATCACAACTAAATGTCCTGACTCTAAAATTTACAGTGCGGTAAATAATAAATCACTGACTCAAAAAAATTTTTTTTGTTATTATTTTTGTTGCTTTGCTGTCACTTTTTGGCCTTTATTAAGTTGCATATTAAGTATTGCAGAAGGAACGTTTGTGTGGGCTTGGGACTTGAAGTGAAATATGATATTTATTCAAATATATTAACCCAATTACTTTAAGGGCACATTTAAGCATGTCTTACTGGGATTGTTTCCTGTTGTAATTGCCCCTCAAAGTTCATACAAGGTAAATATTTCTTCTGTGGCAATTTATTTGGTTTTTGTTATGTAATTGTAACAATTATTATTATTATCATATGCAATGTGTGTGAACGTACTTAGCATTGGAAATCAGTTAAGATTTTCAAGCTTTATCTTTTATAGAAAACTGTCTTTTAATTAATAAAGTAAGGCACATTTTTTTCCAAGATTATATAGACATTGGTCTACAAGTTTAGTATTCTGTATTTTTATGTAATGCCTCAGTGATAAAAAAAAAAAAAAAAAGTTTGAATCTTGAGGTCCTTTGGAATGATGATCGAAAAGAACTAAATAGAACTAAATAGGTTGGTATCTGCAATGTAAGATCTCTATTTAAACACTTTGTTCACATGTCTGCATTCTTTTAATGCGCAACTCTGCTCAGGTCAATGGATGTTGTTCAGTCGAAATGACCTTCGTTTTGCCCACGCTATATACCAGAAAATAGGCTGTATCTTGTGCCCTTGTTGGCTTTACCTTCTATTGTGAACGCTGAAGCATTTTAGTTAGCTCAAACATTCCACTCATTGCTTGTAATAGGGAAACGTTAACTCTTGAGTAATAAATTGTAATAAATATATTCACATTTTTTGATGTACTGTATGATATTTAATAAAGTACACAAATATATCATATGGAAATTTGCTAGATCGTATTTAAGAGTAATTATAACAATTAAGCCATTGTTGTAATAGACAACAGACAAATTTATTCTTTCTTAGCATTCAGCGTAAACCTTCGGATTAATTCATTAAAACACTTTTGATCTGTGACAAATTATAACTTATGTTTATATTTCACTACTGCTGTGCACTTTTGAATATCTGTACATATGTTTACTACTTTGCACTTCTGGTTAGATGTTAACTGCATTTTGTTCCCTTGTACCCATGTACAATAACAATAAAGTTAAGTCAATTCTAAAAAAAAATCTAATCTAATAATTAGACATAAACTTTCTGTGTATCTACTGAGTATACGCTGTTACAGAATACCTCATATTTATACTGCACCTCTGTGAAACAAGAAGTTCCTGTTCCTAGTCACCCAGGTGCAATAACTAATGTAAAACATCAGTGGGAACATACTTCAAATCTTACTCCTATGAATTCATGGGGTGCCAATAATTTTGCCACACACTGATTTAATAAAGGTTGTGTTTGCAATTGTTTGATATCCATGCGAGCAAAGTGTTTTTGTGATTTTTTTTTTGGAACAAACTATCAAAAGGTTAAACAATAAAAATAATTTCTCACCCCTTTCTTTGTTCATATTTACAAAGAGTGCCAGTATTAGTAGAGGGCACTATACACAAGTCTGGCTTGACATTATGAAATGAAATGAAATTATTTTTTTTAATTCATGTACTATATTTGTGTTGTAATTTGCTAACACAACTAATTTATATGAGGTAATATTAATTCAGCATTAACAGTGTGCAAAGATTGTCTGTTTAATTTCTTTATAAAACTATGCTTTACAGAGGGACCATTCTTGTATATTTAGTAGCAGCATGTATTTGTCACATATGCAATACAGCACAGAGAAATTATTTAATTTCCATATCTCAGCTGGTTAGGAAGTTAGAGTCCGAGCACAGGGCCCAACACTGGCAGCTTGGCAGTGCTGGGGCTTGAACCCATAACCTTTGAGCCACTGCTGCCAAAAGAAACAATGGTTTAAAATTAGGAAGAAGGGCGAAAAAAGTATTTTTCTAAAATAAATATATATATATATATATATATATATATATATATATATATATATATATATATATATATATATATATATAAATCTTATTTGGACAGTAAGACTAGAAACTGGATTTTTTCATTTACATGCAAATGTTTTTGAAAATATACAACTAGAAAAGAGAAAACAGCATTAGGTATAACTGCAGGGACTCCTGAGAAGAAAAAGGCTAGCAGCGACCATGAGCCAAATGCAATGAATCACTATATTGAAGTGCAGAGCTCAAGGGAGCTTAGTAGCCTACAGCCACCTCACATGCAGAGATAGAGCCAGAGGTACTTTCAGCGTATGTTTCTCATTCTCTAAGCTCTAGGCCACCTTTGGTAAAGAGAGCTGTTAGTCCACTATCAGAATGTCAACTGATCAGCGTGTAATGCAGGAGTGTGACCCAACAGCAGTGGGATTGTGCTGTAGGCTAATAGTCAGGCTGCTTTAGAGAAATTTAAGCTGCATTTTCTACTTCACATACATGATCTCATACATGGAATAGGGAGTAACTAGGCTATCCCACAATGGATTGAGTGCATTAAAGATGCAAAAACAATCATTTAAAGGTTCATTTATAAAGCCATGCACCTGTTGGTGGAATATATTAGGCAGCAAGTGAACATTTTGTCCTCAAAGTTGATGTTAGAAGATGGAAAAATGGGCAAGTGTAAGGATTTGACTGGATCAGAGAATCTCCAAAACTGCAGCTCTTGTGGGGTGTTCCCGGTCTGCAGTGGTCAGTATCTATCAAAAGTGGTCCAAGGAAGGAACAGTGGTGAACCAGTGACAGGGTAATGGCCAAGGCTCATTGATGCACATGGGGAGTGAAGGCTGGCCCATGTGGTCTGATCCAACAGATGAGCTACTGTTGCTCAAATTGCTAAAAAAAAAAAAACTTCATGCTGGTTCTGATAGAAAGGTGTCAGAATACACAGTGCATCACAGTTTGTTGTGTATGGGGCTGCATAGCCACAGACCAGTCAGGGTGCCCTTGCTGACCCCTGTGTATGGCCAAAAGTGGAAACAATGGGCACGGGAGCATCAGAACTGGACCGCAGAGCAATGGAAGAAGGTGACCTGGTCTGATGAATCACGTTTTCTTTTACATCACACGTGTGTTATTTACCTGGGGAACACATGGAACCAGGATGCACTATGGGAAGAAGGCAAGCCTTCGGAGGCAGTGTTTCGGCAATGTTCTGCGGGGCAACCTTGGGTTCTGCCATCCATGTGGATGTTACTTTGACACGTACCACCTACCAAAGCCTTGTTGCAGACCATGTACACTCTTTCATGGAGACATAATCCCTGATGGCTGTGGCCTCTTTCAGCAGGATAATACGCCGTGCCACAAAGCAAAAATGGTTTAGGAATGGTTTGATGACCACAACAACGAGTTTGAGGTGTTGTGGATCTCAATCCAATTGAGAATCTGTGGGATGTACTGAACAAGCAAGTCCAATCAATGGAGGCCCCACCTCACAACTTACAGGACTTAAAGGATCTGCTGCTAACATCTTGGTATATATACTGTATATATATTGGAGCTTGGAGTTGACGCAAAGTGTGTTTACAGTGTACTTTTCTTAACACATAAACTACTCAATTTATATTTATAGAAAAATACTACAACTTTTTCTTAAAGGTGGAGAGTTGGTGTAGCTTGGCATATGGAATATTCAACTACTGGAATTTTTATACACCAAGTGGCTTTCTCTTAATGTAATACTTTTTTTCTTCTGACCATCATTAGGGTTAGATGAATTGCATGTGTCACCGGTCAACACTTGATGTCTGTGTTAAGGAGTTTAAACTGTGGCTGAACCAAACATTCCTGTCAAAGTCTTTAATGCTTCAATATATCAATAAATCTATAAGTGTAACTGCTCATTCATGTGAGAATGTGTCCTGGTTAAGATGTAGATGTACCTTTAAAATATTAGTCAATCTTTGCTGACAGTTGAAGTCTGGTATGGCTGCCTCCTGGGTCACACTAAGAGGAGTGTCATTCATGTACATTTGTGAAGGAATAACATGAAGCTTACTGTCTCATCTAACATGAAGTTTACTATAACCTCAGAAACCAGATTTTACAACTTGAATGCTCTGTGGTGAATTGTTTAAATTTTGTTAACCTAATAGCAAAATGAGTACAAAATTGCACTCTCAGTATTAAACCATGAGTGATTTTCAGTCTCATGTCTTGTAAACCCTTGTGTCAAGCTTCCCTATTTCTAAAAGAAACTGCTTTGGGATAAAAAAAAAAGGAAGGCAAATCAAAGGTAATGTATGTAACCATGGTTTAAGGATCGAGTGGCGGTCACCTGGGAACAGCCATAGGACGAGCATTATGTAAGAAAGGTCATTTATAAGCAACACATTTTAACACACATAAGATCTTTTTGGGTTTTTTTTTTTGGACTAAGATTTTGTAGAGCCATTATCTTATACAGTAGAGAAGTGGAGAAGTATTAAAAAAAATCACAAGTGTTCTGTCCTCAGATGAAGCAAATCAATTTAGTGCAGGTTCCAGCTCATTCATATTTACATCTCAATTAAGATTTCATCTCAGGACTGTGGGCTGTGCTGGGGTGAGATGCTGAGACATGACACTCTTAATATTCAAGGGCTGATTTCAGGACATGTTCCACTAATATAGCATGGTATTTTATGCTTTTTTTAACAATCTCTTTTTTCTTTTCTTTTCTTTTCTTTTCTTTTCTTTTCTCAGCTTGATGCTTGATTCTCAAAGGGTGCTTTGGATAAAACAGTTCTATATGCATGTAGATGTAAATACTGTAAGTGTAATACAATTGTGCTTTATGGATTATGCCCAGGAACAGTTTAGCTGCACCGTTCTTTTTCTTTATCTTCACTGTTCTTTGCTCTTTATTGTATCAAGGGGGTTTTGAGGTAGGGAAACTGAATCATTTTTACAGCAGAGCCAAAATTGCTAACAAGAATAAACCAGAGAGAAAAAAAAAACAAAATTTAAACCAAAAAAGAAAAAAAAAGAAAAACACCTAGCATATGTAGGTGGATGTGTCTGCTCTGGGCTAACAGCATAAACGAAAAACATGTATTGGTTGAACTGATATTTAACAGTAATCTGTAGAAATGTTTGGATTAATAAGCAACCAGGAGAAATGCTGCAAAATTTACATAAGCACACACTAAAAACCCTCAGTATACATTTTTTAAAAAGAAAATGATTATTTACATTCTGAAATCAAACATGGTTGATTTTTTTGCTCTTGCATGGTTTTATTAGTGAACTGTATATAGATAGATAGATAGATAGATAGATAGATAGATAGATAGATAGATAGATAGATAGATAGATAGATAGATAGATAGATAGATTGGTTGCCAAATTTCCAAGATCTCAATTTACTGTACTGGACAAACAAGTCCGATCGACAGAGACCACACCTCACAAATTCTAAAGGATCTGCTGCTGACAGCTTGGTGTCAGATACCTCAGCACAACTTCAGAGCTCTTGTGGAGTCCTTGCCTCAACAGGTCTGAGCTGTTTTGGTGACACAAGCAAGACCTACCCAGTATTAGGCTGTTGGTTTTAATGTTATGACTGATGGTAAGATGAACCCATCTTATATTCACCCACACAAATCCAGAGAGATTTTTTTATCTGTAAGTAAGTATTTGTTTCCATGTGCACCAAGCAAGAGTAACACAGCTAATTCCAGTTCCTCAAGATCACAGTCCCACCTTCTAGTATTTTATTGGTGTACAAGGACAAGGTTCACAAATTCACACACCTCGAAGCAAAAGTATCTGCTAGATGTAATAAACGTGTTTTTCGCACATGTCCTTTTCCTTCTCAGTGAATTAAGAAAAGTTTTCACCAGGTGAACTTTATTTACTTTTGTTCTGACTGCTGCTTTAGAGAGGATTTAAGGTGCATTGAAACCAAAAACTGTGAGGTTTTATTTTTTTATTTAAAAATGATGTCATGATGTCATGAGATGCAGTGGGTAATCGATTTTACTAAATTTTACTGATGTATTTACCTTTGTATTTTTTTTCTTATCCTATTTATCATACCTCTGCTTTGAGTCATGTTTTAAGTGATCTGTGTTGTAAATGCACATATTCTAAAAATTAGAAAATTCGAATAAAGCACATGGACAGAAAATGTTCAGTGTGGATTGGATGGCTAGTTACTCACGATTCTCACACAGCAAAGGATGAATTTTAGGTAACATTATTCTAGGCTGTTGCATTTGTTGTTTTTTTTTATTTATACTGGTAAAGCTATTTTGGGCTTATAACCTGTAAGGGTTAAAGAAATGCTTTTCAAAATTCATTATAACAATAATACAGATACTAACATACTAACATATTAAAATATGTTATATATAAATATAAACATATGTTTGGATTGGGGGTTTGATTCCTGCCTGCATGGAGCTTGCATGTTCTCGCTTTCAGGGGGTGCCGCATTCAGTCCAAAGTCATGTTGTAAAAGCTGACTAGTGTCGCTAATGTCTAAATTGGTGTATGGTTATGCCCTGTAATGTCTTTGGACTGAGCGAGGACCCCTGGTATAGTCTTCAGATTCCCTGCTGACTGTGTAAAAAATTGCATTTTCTCAAATATTTCTAACAAAATATTTCAAAGTTAGATATTACATATTATAGTATCCATAAGGTACACAGAGTGTAATTACCCATGCTATACTGAAGAACCGACTCCCACTAAAGTAATTAATGTCCTTCAAACGCCTCTTTTAGCCCTGTTTTAATGAGCACTGGTTCCTATTCCTCCCACCCTGTCTACCCACACAGGCATTAAATGTCTTTTAGATATTCAGCACAAAAAACCACTGGTTACTTTCTTTGCACAAAATATTATTCATTGCAGATAAATCGACTGTTACCTGGACATGCTGCTGCTCATACTATCAAGCTGCAGCAACAAACTTTGATGCACATAAAAAATAAAAAAAATTGTGTGTGCCTTAATAAGTATGCCATTGCTGGCAAACAGAGAGCAAGAAAACATCAAGGAGACACATATATGAAAGCGTGTGATTTTTCGACTCAGAGCAAAACAGGCTCCAAACAGCATGAAACTGAGCTTAAAGGCAAACAAGATGAGACACGGTTGGAATCTAACACAAGGGCACAGAAATAGTGTTCTCGTTCTTACACTTACATACAGACACAGGCTTCGACTTTCCATCGTGTGTCACACCAACATCACCTTCACAAGTGCTCAGTAGGAGCTGGCCTCGGGGTAGCCTATATGACACAGTGAACTTTGGGAAAGCATCCTTTGGCTATCTTTGAAACGTCTAACGTTTGGGTCAGAAGAAGGAAAGCATATCTATCATGGCTATGGCAGAACTCAGAAGGTGATGGATGACCTGGATTGGAGTGTTGCACCGACCCTTTGACAGCAGGCCATTAATAAACAGATTGTGCCATCCCCTTTTTTGCGTGTCATTATGGCACCTCTATATTGCGTCCATGCCACCGATAATAAATACTCATAAGCCTAATGATGCCTGATTACTGCTGCAATCTTTGCCTCATTAAGCTGATTAGCTGCAACATCGTAACTGGGATGATGCCTGTTTAATGATATTCTGGAGAACCAGACACCTTGCTGAAGTTAAACGAAAACCTAAAGTGCACCTTTTATCTTATTAAGCCAGTCAGGCATATTTGTGAAGAAGTCCTTCTGTGGAAAATTTGGTGTCAGGAAAGACATTTTAAAGTGCCTGGACGCTTCTGATATCAAGGTCACCCTGTCAAATTATTGGCATCGTCTCGATCTTGTAGAGGCGTGTTTTTTTTTTGTTTTTTTTTTTAATTTAGAGCCTTTGTGCTAGAAAAATGCCCTTCAGTGTCAAATGGGCCTTGTGTATCTTCAAACAAATCACAGGGGCAGGCAGAGGCACTGACCCCAATAATTTAACACAATGCTCCGGATGTTGCAGAATGCTGAGAAGGAACACAGGCAGCCAAAACTGAGCCCAAGCTCCCCTGCTTTATTACAGGTTTGTGACCCACATTGGGTGCCTGCTGATAAAACGGTGCTTAAAGCTTGCAGGGGTTATACCAATGACACTGGCATCTTCACCTGCTACAAAACACACTCAGTAGAAACACTCTTGTGCTTTGGAAAACTTGAAACCTTAGAAACTGCTGTTGCATGGCAACATACATTCCTATGTATTTAACACCAGCTCAATAAATACTCTAAAGCAAATAATGGGCATGTGGAAATGGGCATTGCTTTCCAATCATCCAACCCCCAGCTGAAACCATTTAATGTTTTGTGTGTGTGTGTGTGTGTGTGCTCACAGCTGGTGCTGGATGCTGATAGCCATGTTTCATGTGAACTTCATTATCTCCCACAGTCCATCTACATGCTACTCATTACAATTAGGTGCAACAAAGCCTAGTGTCTCTTTGCAATTACTGTGACCACATTTTTTAATTAAAACGGAATATTGCATTAATCAGTGTACAAAATGGGCCTAAATTATATCTAGGAACTCTGGTTATTAGTGATGATTTCTACTCACTCCTAAATGCAGAAAGCTAGAGTAAAATGTGAATAAGCCGAAAATATGTTGCTAGATATTAGATTGACAGTCTGAAACTGCAGCCAGGAAATTTTGTCGAGTTTCTAAAGACATTGCAAAAGCAGTGCAAGCAATGTTTGAGCAATCTAAAAGATTTCAGCTGTTTATATGTGTCTTAACGAAGTCAGGTTTAGAATTTGGGAGAGAGTCCAGTTTGCGCATTCAGCTTTTTAAACACGCTGCTTGAGGTTTAAATGAATCGTGTCACAATCAAACATCATCCAAGTGTAATTATTAAATGTATAGCAAGACTGTGACGGCATTAAAGTTGCTCAGTGTTTTATATTTGCCTGACATTCAGGAACAAGGATGCTCTGGTTGGCGATAACATTAAAAATGCACACCTTAGCCATTGGTATAACTCATCTTCTAGTGTTACCAACATTAAAAGTCACTGTCTGGAAATAACTGTGCAAGAAATATAGGTTTTACTGTTGCTTTTGTCGCCCCATTTACACATACTGCATTCTTGCTGAATATCAAACAAATAACAAATGCTAAGCCAACAGTTTGCCACCCATCATAGCATCCACCTTGCCTCATAATTATTAGAATAATAATTTAAATATTTAAAATGAATTTACACAAGCATTTCATTACAACAATATCACATTGTGGCTCAAACACACATGCAAAACATGCACATACTAATTCCTAATTCATACTAATATATATATATATCATTCAGTTGAATGGAAATTTAATTAGAGCTTTATCTCAGTTGCTTTGCTTTACTCTGACTGAGGTATCAATTAGGCTGCATGTAAACTAAGCTAAAAAAAATGACTAGTGTTATAAGACAGTGGAGCTGTTGAAAAAACAGACAATTCGTGCATAGAAACAGCTTCTGCACTGATCAGATCCACAGCAGGCACTGACAGCCAAGTGTAGATCTGGAAAGCCATAGTGATGGACCTTCAGAATACTCTTGCCAACATGTAGGCTGGAAGCTTGTACTCTGATTTGAACTTGATGAGCCTCAAAGGCACAGGCTGTCACTATTCTACAGAGCAATTTTACAGAACTGGCAACCTGCACTGGTCGACCAATTTGGCTGTGGAGGAGTGGGCGCAACAGGCCTGGATAATCATCAAATTTCTGTACTTTGGTGACAAGCAAGCCATCCTGTGAGCACTAAGGGAAAAGGACACAGCAGTGACGCATAACGAGGACTGCCTTCAGTTCTACCAAGTTTCTCCAGGGAGGTCATTCCAGCTGGTCTAAAGATACCACAGCGAGTTATCCATCACTGGCTTTGTGGAGTTTTTTTTGTTGTTGTTTTTTTTTCTCTCTCTCTCTCTATACCCAGAAGAGTCATTAAAAGGATGTGAAGAATGTTGAAGTTGAGCTACACTGATGTGGATTTCTGGGATAACAAGAATTTTACGTGAAATGGATGATGTAAATTGTTCATGCAAATTGTTCTACTATTGATTTCCTATTTTGCGCATGATGACCAGCTAATAATGATTGCTGTTTAATCCTGATTACTGAAGCCACCATATTGATTTTTATTTAGAGCCTTATTTGCTGACTGTTTATTTCGGCAAACTCTGTACAGGCTTGCGGATGTTAGCATGGCTATAGTTTATCTGAATTTATTAGACTTTATCACAATATTGTGTAATCAATACTGCGAAGACATGAGTTAGGAACATTATTGCAGTGAGCTTAATGGTAAATTGTTTAGCTTGATTTGTTTGTCTCTTTTCTTTCAGCAACTGCTGGCTGTTTGGGTTAATTCATTTTAATATAAGCTGACAACCTGGGTCTGAGTTATTATTTGGTATCATTCCATCATCATCATCATCATCATCATCATTGTTATCACTTCGATAAAGGCAAAAAATAGAATTGACATTTAACTTCTTACCAAAAGAAATACATCTGTAATCCCAAGTAAGCATGCACTTATAATTGTTTAATGCCACATGGATCACTATAAAGCAGTAAGTTATTTGGCTGGAACAAAAGTAATTCTTCTTTCATTAAAACTACAGCTTTGTAATTAGATGTTTTTCACATTAAAAGCACATTATTCAGCATCTACTTGGATTTTTTTTTTAAATGACTGGTCTAACAGGACATCAAACCCAGTCCTCACACTTAAAGCTATATTTTTGCTCATCTAAAAATTGGGTGGTCTGCTACAAAGGGTGGCAAGTTGTTTAACAAATCTCAATATAAAATATCAGGAAGTCAAAGTTAACTTCTGAGATAATCTCATATTCTGCTCTTGATCTCAAACCCATCAATAAACAAAAGAATTGGCCTTGCTGTTTCAATACCTTCAGAGGGTAATGTAATTGAAGCATGGACATTTAATTAAATCTCAGAAATAAATGAATAAAAATTAATATATGTGACTTTAATTAACCATGTTTTTTGTTGGTCACTTTTTAATAGAGCACTCACCAACCATTTATATAACTGTATACATAAAGTATTAATCATAAATTTATTGAATGTCTGAATTAATGAATGAACGATTGGATTTCAAAAGCACTTGTACAGCCACTGATAGTCCATTACTTCAGCCCTGCCTTTATTCCTCATTCCTACTCAATATCAACTGTACCTGCATCTGATGATGCCATACATCTCTATGTATATCAGGTGCCTCTTTTCCTACACTTATATAACTAGATTGAAATGACAAAAATCTGATTTACTTTTGAATATAACATAGATCTTTTTTTTCAGGACTGTCTGGACAAAAATCTGATCTTTTCAAAAAAAGACCTGTGCCGCTTTCATATATGGTTTTAGATTGGCTACATATCTGATATGTGGCCACAAGACATGAATAAGAATGGTCAGATCAGAATTCATGCAGCTAGTGTTGGTAGTGTCACAAGACAGAAATGGAGCACAGCAACAGCAGTGAACACATTCAGTGAAAGGATAGTGATTTTTGGCAAATAAGTTACAGAAAAAATAGGATGGAAATGCAGCGAAATAACTTTTGAAGCATCTGCCAAATAAATCAATTTGTACATATTGAGTTTTAACCTTGAAGACATACTATTTGGCCTAAGTTTTGCAGATACCTGAACATCACATCCATATGTGAGTCTTCCCCAAACTGTTGCCACAAGATAAAATCACGCACCTGTATAGAGCATATTTCTTCACTGTTTTCCCTTCAGAGGAAATCCCTAAGAGATCCAAACCTGTTCTAGTATGACAATGTCTCTGTGCACAAAGCAAAGTCCATGAAGACATGGTTTGCCAAGGTTGTTGTGGAAAAAATCAAGTGGCCTGTACAGAGCCTTGACCTCAACCCCACTGAACACCTTTGGGATGAACTTAAACGCCGATTGCACACCAGGAAGGTCTTAGTGGCTGACATTAGTGCCTGGCCTCACTAATGCAATTGTGGCAGAATGAGCAAATTTTCACAGCCATGCTCCAGTTGCATGCAGACAGTGGAGGTTATTATAGCAGTAGAGATGGACTATATCTAGAACGGCATTTTTTAAAAAGAACAGACAGTGTGAAGGTTGGGAAACTGGTACGCAAACTTTTGGTCATATAGTGTAGGTCCAGTCTGATGAAAAAGTCTGAATGGTTCAAAGAACCTTGAAATTTAAATGAGACAATTGTATGTATGCTGAATTTCCTTTAGCTAAGTATCTGTGTTTGATGTTTTCTTGTTTTTAGTATGTAATGTTTGTTCTGGGATTGAGTAGATATATGAGTCCTGAGTGTTTACAAATGTAGAACTTTTGTGACCCTGTTTTCCACATGTCTGATCAATGACAATGACAAAAGTGGAGAAACTTTAAAATATTTTTGACCTTGCATCCAACACACTATAGCTAATTTTATGCAGCAGAAATCATTTAAACATGATTGATTTCATCATCATGATTGTAGCTCTTTGAATGAAAATACAAATACTGTTGAATTGAGAGATATGTACATGTGCATGACATAAATAATGGAATTTAAATATGTGTGGGACTCTGGCAGTTTTTCCCAAATGAGGCAACATGGCTTATTAATCTAGCACAATGCCTGCTCCAGAACAGCTGCACTAGGAGATTATCCAGACAAAGCTGACCAGCTGTTTGTCAAACGCACTATCAGTGACTAATTGAGACCAGCAAACAGAGGCAGAGCAGGACCTCAGGAACACTTAATTTGCCAAATCCAAAATGTGTAGCCAGTGTAGAAGGTTAATTGCTGGCTTGGTATCTAAAATTGTGAGCCCTGATTAGTCACAGATATATATTTTGTACCTTTAAGGACGAGAAGTATTCATAGGGGTCCTTGAGAGACTACAACATCTAGGGTAGATCAGTGGACTTTGTTGCAAGTGAAATATCAAAAGTTGGACATTCAGCCCGATATGAATGGAATGTATGGTTATGCTTTTGCAACTCAACAAAACAAGAGAGATTAAAGCAATGTGAGACACATTTCTCTTTCAGATCACACCAATTGCTGTACAGAATTTCTAGCAATACACTTTGACGAAGCAATATGTAGTGGGGTTGACAAATGTTGTAGATATTTTAATCTTTTTTTTTTTTTTTTGTTGAGTAGCATGTGCAATACTTTTTCCATCATTATTTTTTGAAAATGTTCTAAGCCATGTTCTGATTTCCAAAGTTTTCTTCATGCAGTACAGATCAATGGTTTAGCTTCAAGGTTTAAAGCAACAAGCTCCATTGTTGCACACTGACCATGGCTTTACAGCATGCACGGAAAGACAGATGCCTGTCTGCCTCCAGACTTCTAACGCTCCTTTGTTTGGTTATAATTCTGTTTAAGATCACCGGGAATCAAAGCATTACGCTTGGCCGCTTGGTACTGAAAAGAGTGATTTTTGTTTTGTTTTCAATGCTGCAGGCTACTTGCAATGTCAACACACTACGTTCCAAGCAGATCTTTACCTTCACCTTGATTATCAAAGTGCACCACAGAATAAAGTTAAGATGGCTTTTGATTCCCACGCATGAATGTCACTTGTTTTTGAGCCCTGTCAGATACTGGGCTCTCATCTATCAAGCTGTGTTAACAGGACTGCCATGGGACTGTTTTGCTTCTCACAGCTGCAGTTTGTCTCGGTATAGGATGACACGCTGTGCGTATCATAGCCTGTCAGATAATTGTGTCTTTCTGAGAGTCCTCAACCCTTGTATAACACCTGTGCTTCAACGCATAGCACAGATACAGTAAACCCCTTTAACAAACCCTGCTGTATATGACACTGTCACCAGTGGTTATACTAATCTCCTTTCCAAGTTAAAAGAGTATTTAACTTTTTAGCCTACCTGCTAGCAAACCGATGCAATTTACTGCTCTCTGATAGCTAAATGGGAGAAACTCTTTAAACTTCTGAGATTATTATAAGCTTCTCAGCTTATCACATAATGCTTGTGAGCTTATGATATTAGCATTTATATATTCCCGGGGTTTTGAAAACAATTTCAAAGGAAAGCACGGCCATTTGACTTCACATGCTCATGAAAAAACATAGAAAGCCAATATGCAATGTGTCTGAGGCAGTTTGACAGCATTTATTTATTAAATTTAAGGAACCCTATTTATTCCCATTTGTTACGGTGTAGTAAGAATATTATTTTCTAAGATTTCTGCATTTTCATGGCTATGGAAATGTATCAGTATAAATCTCTAATATTGTGACACCTAATACAAACTGGGAACAGCAGTAATTGAATATGTTTATCCTAGAAAGCCCTGTGTTGTCAATAAGATAAAATAATTATACTGTACACTACAGAACTGACTTTTCAACTTTCCAACCACCTTCACAGATGGAACATATATTTACTGGGTCATGTAGAAGGGTGGTATAGTAAACTGTTATGACCTATGTCATGCAATTCTCAACAGTAGTTGCCAGTTTATAGAAATTGATGTTTTGTAGATAAACTTTTCACACTCTGTAGACTGTCAACTTTTGCTTTCACTATATTTGGATATTTCAGATTCTCAACAGACTATAAAGTCCCAAGTCCTACCATTTCATACTCAGTTCATACAGACTTTAATGACACACAATATGGCCAAAATATGTGGCCACCTGACCATCACTCCTATGCGGGACTTCCTCAAATTGTTAGCACAAAGTTGGAAGCACAGAATTGTCTGGAGGTTCCTTGTATACTGTAGTATACTGATTTCCTTTCTCTGGAACAAAGAGGCCCAAACCTGTTCCAGTATAACAATGCCCCTGTGCACAAAACAATTTACATTTATGGGATTTGGCAGGCATCCTTATCCAGACTTGCAGAAGCGTTTGAAGACTTTTTCCATAGGTACATCCTGTTATTGGTTCACTAGGTCATGAACTAAGAATACCATCAGACTATATTGAGATAATATAGTACAGAAGTAGTGTAGAAGTAGGACTTTAGATGTCATTTGAAGATAGCCAGTGACTCAGTTGCAGACAGCAGACATCTAAGGGAAGTTCATTTCACCACCTAGGTGCCTGAACAGAGATGAGTGGTTTTTGCCAAGATTGATGTGGAAGAACTCGAGTGGCCTGCACAGCCCTGACCTTAACACCACTAAACACCTTTGGAATGAACTGAAATGGCGACTGCACCCCATGCTGTCTGTGCACCAGGGCTTCTCAACCGACATCAGTGACCGACTTCACTAATGCTCTTGTGGCTGAATGAGCCAAATCCCTACAGCCATGCTCCAAAATCTAGTGAAAAACTTTCACAGAAGAGTGGAGGTTATTCTAACAGCAAAAGATGGACCAAATCTGTAAGGAAAGTATATGGTACACATAGTGCTTCTGAAGTTTGGTATAAATATAAAATTGTTCTGGTGTTGCAGTCTGTAGCATTCAGATGGCATGTAAGCTTCATAATTGAGATAATGTATTGGAATGATGCTTCCCATACATTTCGAACACAAATAGACTAAGCATTCAAATCCATGCAGCTAACAAGTTGATATCATCACAAACTATTGGCAAAAATGTATCCACCTGCTGTCTTGTTTTTTGTGAGGTATACTTGGAGGATGGAATTGAATGTTCAGGCTATTCGTATCAACTCATTTTACATATACTGAGCCTTTTATAAATTCAACACCATTGTTTAATAAAATATGAATGCACTATTTATGAATGAGTTATAAAGTTAACTTTTTGCATTTCATTAATAAAAGACAGGGTTTTTTTTTTTTTTTTACAAAGTTCATTAACTGAACTTGAAATGTAAATCAACTTCACAGACATTTTAAATCAGAATAAACAACTGTATTATTTTATCATGAGTTTGATATAAAAATAGTCAGGACAATGTTCGCTTTCAGTGTGAGACAGTTTAACCTCTGTTGGGATAACCTTACTCAGAATTTTATTGGTTGAAGATAACGCCTTCACATTTTTATGCTTATGAACAACACTTGTGGCATCTTGGAGAGCAGAAATTGGTTTGATATCTTTGAATTTGAATATATAAACATTTGTTTTCTATGAATATATTGTCCCCAGTATGCTAGGTGAAAACGTATCAAATCTATAAATTCTCAAATCCCCAAGAGTCTACTTTCATAAGAGTCATTAACCATAACTGTCGACACAGTGAAATGACAGACATTCAATGCTGAACATAGGCACCCTAAAACAAGAGGATATTCTCTTTTTTGGCCTAAGAGTTAAAGCATGTTTTTCTGTCTAAAATTGATAATCTCATCCTCTTCAGGATATTTAGGAAAAAAACAAAAACAAAAAAAAACCCTTGTATTCCATTGCAGATGCTACGGATCAAAGCTTCAGAGCTTTTATAATTGTGCCCAGCTCTTTGCCTGTACTAACTAAAGGCATATGACAGCATTTGTGAGATGAAAAGCTGTATTACAGCATGAGGGGAAGCTGTGAAATGAATATCCATGTCGTCAGACATCAAACAAATAGACATAGATTGACAGCAAAAATTTGGTAAAATGATGAAGAACACATTCCATGCCATAGCAAACGTTTGCTTTATATCACATATATATAGAACAAATTATAATCAGTGATGTTTCCTTCATATCTGGAACATCTTGGCATAAATAGGATCACTGAGATCAGTAATTAATGGTCTTCCTGGCAAGATCCAGTATTTAACAAGTGAGCAATTCCAGGACTGACAGAGATTATGAAATAAAAGTAATTATAGTCATTGTAATAGAACAATAATATCCTGCATACTAAAGTATTAATGTGTTAGATTAAAATAGGCCTATCCATTAGACCACTGATTTTTCATTTAATCTTTATGGGAAGGAAATAAGATTCATAATCCTTTGATTTGCTAGGAAATGGGAAGCAGAGTAATATCTTTTAATAACCATGGTCCCCTTGACAGCAGAGCCGCTCAAGCCACAGAAAAGTGAAGGCTGGAGTGCAGTTTTTACTCCCTCACTATCTGCTCTGTGCTTTGACATGAGCAGAACAGTAGCACACCATACAATTACAAATAATACAGCAACAAACACGTGTGATTCCAACTGGGAAATAAATGAATACTAGGTGGCTGTGTATTTGTAAATTAATATTCTGCTCTTGTAAATAGTAAAGAGTGTATTCTATAATTCGATTTTTCGCAAATTATATTTTCATAGAAAGCATGCTCTCATAATTGATATATAGTTTTAATTGTTTGGTATGTAATTAAAACTGCTTTTTTTCCCCTTACTAAATATTGCTTTGGCAGTCTTGTATGGATAATAAATGTGTACATATTTGTACATATATGTGATTACATAGTAATATTATGGTACCAGGTTAGACTAACCCACCAACATTGTGTTATTGTCACTATTTTAGCAGTATTGAGTGTTATTTAATCTAAAATAGTGCTAACTAGTATAGTCCATAAATCAAATATCTTTTCCCTCTGTTAGATATTAAATAAGGAATCATAACATAAGATAATAAATAGTGCCTCTGTGAAATTGCGTTGTATTGGGATTAATTTAACACCATTGTTTCACTTTTAATTACGGTTAGTATGTAACTGTCGCAATAGCAAATGTGTAATAAAATGATAATATCTAATGCACCTCATTTCTAAATTATATAAAATGTTATTCAGTAGTAACGAGTTGCTATTTCCAATTTTAGGGAATGTATGGCAAGGAATGAATACAACTGCGTAAATATCGCTGGGGTATAAGAGAGCTAGAACATGGGTTGTGCTGTTTAAATGAAGGAATGATTCAAAGAGGTAATGTCTACTCAATAAGTTGATTATATTTCAATGATAGCATATCTTGAAGTGTTTTATTTTTTTACAGCCACTGTAAAAAGAAAAAAGAAAAAAGGTTAAACTGATTGTTATGTGAACGTATTTCTACGATGATTGCTCTTATTTCTTTAAACTTTAATTTTCCATGACAAGTTTTGGATATTTAACTCAAGTTTATAAGTTTTCAAAAACATAACTTATAATAATTCAGGGGTTCTGACTACTTGTGTGTTAGAAAAAAAAAAGCAGTCTTCAAGTTGAGCTTATCTTTAGCTTTGAAAGCTGCAGGTGAACTTTAGTTTTTTGGAGCATGAACCTCTGGAGACTTTTCTGGAGATTATTACCATGGCCCAAGACTCCTTTCATAAATATAAATAAACATATCCTTAAACACAGCATCACTGCGTCCCTGTGATTTAGCTCTTACTATAAAAATAAAACCGAGATATGTAAGAAAGTCATAATATACAATATAAGAAGTGAATCAACATAATACAGCTAGAACTATTGCTAAAGCTTCTGATAAATCAGATTAGAAAATTAAATAGCACTGGGGTATAATGCTGGGGGAAAAAGTACCAGATAGATGAAGTGTTAAACAACTGTAATGAAATATAAGCCTGAAATAATCACAGAGGATGTAAATATTAGTAAAATTGTTATTAATTTCATAAGTTGCTTCATTTTAAAGATATCGTTTTGTTATATCCAAAACAGGATATGTAAGTTATTTGACATGTGATGTCGTTATTTTATTAATCTGATTTTGGATATATATTTTTTTAACACAATATTGTTATCAGGTGACACAAAGAGAAGGTTTGACGTTGCATTTCCATCCTGATTCCATTATGTTCCTGGATAAAGACGAGCACCTGGAGGTAGTCAGATGCGTGAATTCGACAGAACAACGCTGTGTGATTGTAGTGCTTTCATTTTCAATGCAACTATCAGCATTTGGAAGATGTAGGAAAATGAAAAGAAGCAAGTTTGCAGCTTCAGTATCATTCAGTTTGACTGTAATTAGAGTCTTTTACTGGGTTTGGATTTATAATGCTTCTCATTAACTTTTAAAAGCATACCTTCTAAACAGAAATCTTGTAGAAACTTTTATAGAAATCTGCCATTTGGAAGCTCTGAATCAACATAATTTTAGTAGAAGTATTTTATTGTGGTTGTTGATGCTGTTGTTGTTATCGTTGCTTTTTTAGAGTGGACATAACTCTTTGGAAACATTAGATTTATGCTAATGCTTTAAATTCTTGTCAAACTGTTGCACTACCTGACTAGTTTTTAAAACATGAATCACTTATCAGAACATTATCATTAATATTTATTCTATTATAATGTGGTACCATCATTTTAACAGTTTGTTGGAGCAATTACGACCTTTTGAACTTTTGAGCTAAGAAAAAGATTGTAAAGATTGTACAACATATTTGTTATCATAGTATTAATATGTTATTACACAATCACACATGCTTACGCGCATACATACATACATAAAGGACAGCATTAATATACACACAATCATCACACTTTGCGTTATTAAAGGTTATGAACATTTAAAGGAAAAACCAAATAGTATATAATTATATATGTAGTGTGAGAAAATTAGAAGAAGAAAAAAACAGAACTTGAAGTTTCTATGTAAGAAAGTTCCCCTTAAGTTAAAATTCAGTGAAGAACCCTTTTCTGTCCAAGGTCTTTTTTTTTTTCCAAAAGTAAAGGCTGTTAGTTTAAAGCCCAGAATTTAGAGTTTGCTGTTTTTGGTTTTCTGTATTTTTTCTCAGGTGGATTGAAGCCTGATATCACAGAGGAAACCAAATATACACATGGAGAACATGCAGAACTCCACACAGACCCAGTCTCAGAATGGAACTAGTCCCTGGAGCTATGATGCTCAACACTACCCACTGCACCACCATGCCACCTACACTAAACACAGAGTCGGAATCTGGAATATGTGAAGTCAATACATGAGGAGAGTGTTTGGTTCTACTTCAATAACTTTAAATGACTTAAAGAGAAATTTAATTGCTGTTTCAACATCGGTAATGTTGGTCTTTCATGAATGACCTTATGAAAAAGCTCAACTAACCAAACCACATTAATCTAAACTCTTTATGTTCAATACTTGAGGCTATGCATTTATTACCTTAGGCCTTGGTGGATCAAGCAGATTTTTTCATACAAGAAGCCTTTATTTGTCACATATACATTGTAGCACAATGAAATTCTTTTCTCATATATCTGAGCTTGTAAGGACATTGGGGTCAGAGAACAAGGTCAGTCATGATACAGCATCCCTGGAGCATAGAGGGTTATGGGCCTTGCTTAAAGGCCCAGAGGTGGCAGCTTGGCAGTGCTTAGGTTTGAACCCTGACCTTCTGAGCAATAACCATTGAGCTAACATTGCCTGATACATATAATATAGGCTTTGGTAAACCCTAGAGATATATAAATATATACAGCAGTTAGTTACAGTCTACTAATTTGATTGGTTGAGCAGTGTGCCAAAAGTACTTTATATTTCTGAAAACCACACTTTACTGTATCACTCCACTCATCTGTGTTTGCCACCTAAAATTCCACTTCCTAGTTCAAAACAGCTAATAAATTAGTGTTATTAAGATCATGAATAGAACCTTTGACTTATTCATCAGATGAAGATGAAAAGGAAGAAGGATTGTACTAGATTTTAGCCGACATAGTAAAGACAGTTTCTTTAGTTTCTTCGAGCCCCGTTTGCTCAAGCTGAGCTAATATAAAACAGAACATTAGGCCATTTTGTGTCTAAAATCTCACTTAGTCAATATTAATTTCTTGTTTATATGACTGTTGAAACCAGTAATAAAAGTGAGCTACAGCACTTGCTCTGTAGTCTCGTACTAACAGCTACAAATTGATAGAAATATATCACCATGCTCATTCTAATAAGTTATCGTTCCTTGAGTAAGAACTCATTTACAAAGCTAGGTATTGCAGATGCTCTGTGTAATCTTTGTAAAGGTTTATAAAAAAAAATAAACTAAAAGATTGCGCTATTATGTTCAGAAGAAAAAAAAATCGAATCCTTGATATTTAAATGTAAAAAGATTTCAACTTCATGGGAGGAATTTTTCAGTGTCAGCACTCACTTTTCCACCACAGGAAAGTCTTCACGCTGAGTACTTTTTTGTATTTTCTGCTTTTATGCTAAGCTTGTTTTCCCTGCATTTTATTTAGCTATTTAACTTCAACAAGCACCGAAAGAGGCTATTGCAGATGTTTATAGCTCCTATAACAATGTTACATGAACTAAGTTGTTTTGCAGAGGTTCCATAACATTAAATATAAGTATAAATAATTAAGAAGCACGACATGCCATTCATTAATTAATTAAAAATTATAATCGTCAGGAAATCGCTGGGGTGTAGGGATGAATAACACATGATGGGCCATGCTGTCAGAGAAAAATCATCCACTTCTTGGTGGAAATGTTCTTTTCACCACCCTCGCAGGGATTATTCGACTATAACAGCATGTCTTATCGTGCGTTATTTCTTCCATATTACATCCAGGTTTAAAAAAAGAAAAAGAAAAAAGCTAATTCAAAATTTATTGTTTTGGAGTATCAGTCTATAACATGGTTAGTGAATTTTAATAGCTGTTGAATCATTTATCTGTCTCTGTGCATAAGCTTCTTATTCTCTTTGATGAAATTTATCCTTCATGCCACGTGCACTCTTGCCGCGTTAAAACAGTTCTTCTTGTACATGGTTTCTGCTGCTGTGCTTTAGACACAAACAAATCTGACCTTCTTTAACTCGAGTCAGATCACAAGCAGGTTTTTTTGAAACCGTCCTATTAGTATACTAATGAGTGTTGTAGCAGAAAAACATTTCGGGTTTGTGCAAAGTCTGCAGGAGCCACTTTATTAGACTCAAATTTTTTTTTAACTACCAGGTTATTTTTTTATTTTTTTTTTATTAAGACTTTAATGAGTATTTGTTGAACATGTTACAGTGAAATTAGAAATCTGAAGATTGCATTTCTTAAAAAAAAAAAAAATCCAAATATTTTCACATATTTCATAACAGTCACGGTGAACTATCTCAGGACAGTTTTTGGTGTGCACTGGCATTTCTAAATATATCAAAGGCAAGGCAGATGTGAAATTGAGAAATTAATGTTTATTTAACACCTCAGTTCTCAGTGTGCTTCAGGGAAGTATTTCACAGAGACTGAAAGATATCTCATTAAAACAGTGTAGACATCAGCCATGTCATGCAGGTAGGTGTGTGTGTGTGTGTGTGTGTGTATTTGTTTGCACACTCAAGCATATGCATTTTCATTCACACAGAATAAGTGTTGATTTGAGGTCATTAGAATAAAAAACCTCTGATTAAACATGGACAGTACAGAAAATATGTCAGTGATGCATCTCTTGATGCTTAATCATCTCTGTAGAGAAGCCATATATTGGACTTCCATTATAAGTGAGTTTCAAGTCAGCGCATTGTTCATCCTTTTCTCAGTACATTGAAACATATGAATATCACTGTCTCTGTATTAAACACCCGTACACTATGAAGGCAGTATATTACAGCAGTTACACACGTCATGCTGATATTATTGCAAAACTGTGTGCAATAGTGAAGTATAGACTGGATCCTATTCTGTGTCATGTCACCACCAGAATCGGTCACAAACTACATCTCCCAGGATGCACCACGGCCTTTCAGCATGGGTGACTACGCTTGCGGCTTCACATAGCCATTGTGACGTTCACTCTAACTTGATTATTGACTGTTTGCATCTGGAAAACATGTTCATATACACACACCAACACACACACACACACACAATCACACATCCTGTTTCTCGATCTCTGATTTGTCGATTCAGGTTGTGTCATGTTTGCTGAACATCTGACCTTCTTTTTGTTTGCCTGTTTTTGTCTGTTTTATAAGCAATAAAAGCGTTACTTGCAACTGCTTGCATCACCACTGTTTAACATTCAGTTTTAAAGGGATTTAAGGGTTTAAGTGAAAAATCCACCTTGGAAGCATCATCTTCGTGTCTGCATGCATTAGAAATAATATTACAATGTTTGAGAAAACGTCTTATTGTGAGACTGTTGTGGTGGATAGTCACACTTGGATGGTGAATTATTTCATGGGATTAAAAAATAAAAAGTTGAAATGTTAGGGACCTCCTTCTCTCTTATTTTCTTGGAAGGGAAAGGTTTTATTTATGAACTGTATTTACAACAATTGAATAGAGGTTTTTTTGTGACCAATTTGCAGTCTTTACACTGACAAATTTAAAAAGAACCAATGATCCTTTTTCTATTCTACTCTTTTTTTTCCCTCCCCTTTCTACTCCTACTAAGCCATGCTGATTTGTCTGCCAGTCTTTTGTGCTAACATTAGTTCAGAGAGGGTTACAGAATGACACCTACGCTCTATTCTCTGTATGATCCACCCAAGCTTTCAAAACAGTAATTGATTATGGACACAAATGTAATGAATGTCCACATTTTTTTAAATAAAATAGACGGATAAGAATTTTGATGGGGAAAAAAAAAAGGGAGTTGACTCATGTAGAACTGAAACGAAGCTGATATTGTGACACCAAAGATGGCACAAGCTTGATCATTTGATGCTGCCAGTGCCCAAGATTTCTTGTGAATACAGAAAGAGACTCTTGCTAGAACCTGTGATTACATTATTTCTGCTTGGCTGAGTCCCGGGGGGGAGAAGATCTGTGGAAAAAGAAACTATGTGCTATAAGGTAAATGGAATTCAATGAGAAACTTCTCTCCTTCCTGCACTGAAAATGAGAGACACTACAACTTCAAGAAAATATTTCTTCAGATATTCAATCATTTTTAAAGAATATCCCTGAAACAATGTGGTTGATTGAGTTATTCTAACATCGAGAAGTCACAGCTGTGTATTATTCTGTACTTATGAGGGAAAAGAACACCTGTATTATCCATTTCGGAAGAAAAAAAGAAGGATTGCTGAAAAGAGGACTGTTTGTAATTGTAAAGTTTAATCAGACGTGTTTTAGGGCAAGGTTCTGCCGGAGAACAACAATGTGCACTGCGTATCTTTATGATCTCACCAATGCAATGATACCTTAGCTTATAAAAGCAAATTCTTCTGTCTTCTGTCCATAAACGCTCTACAGCCTTCACATTTCTCATACATTCTTATATCAATGTTTGCTTTGAATAAGAGTAAGGTTTAAGAAATAGGGATCTTGAAATTATTACCACATACATCTAAATCATTACAATTGCAGGCAACATCTTCCATACGCAGCGAAAAATACAGCAATGGCTCTCATAACCTTGGAGGAATCAGACATGTATTCAAATTGAAATGACAGACAAGAATCTGAAAGGAAAGTGACATTTGAGGAACCTTTGATTTTGTGACAACATTTTGCTGGTTTTGGCCCCAGGGGAGATTTTCTCATTGTGAGTTTTGCATCCCATAAGCATTTCTCTTTTGGCAATAAGGACAAGCTTATATGAGATTTGTTAAATCCTTTCTGTGATTTCAATGCATTTTGCACTGACATAGTTTTTTCTATGTAAAATCCAAGAATATAATGTTTGTCTATCAGTAGTGATTACATGTAGAAGTCTTTAGTAAGACTTTTAGTCATTTTAATAATCTAAATCCCTTGGAGACTTTTTTTTCTGAGAATTTTGTTTCAACTGTTTGTTTGTTTCAACTGATAGATATTCTTGGAAAGGAAAATCTAAATAAAACATACTGACATTTATTTGCAAACATGGTGAAAGCAATTAATAAGGGTTACTTACATAACCATGGATCTGTGACTGGACTACCAGGGTGGTTTCCTTCAGAACTAATAGTTTTCCTGTTTGTTCATTTCCTTGTCAAATACCAACAGCAAAGTCATTACCCTATGACCGTGATCTCTACATAATGCTCCCCCTCTGTCCATTCTGATCAACCCAGGTGACCCAGATGGCTAATGTTACATATATAACATCCATTCTACTTTTTGTCTTTTTAGATGGCCAGGCATTTTGGTTTAGAACTACTGCAGAAGAGGCCATGTATCATTGTGTCATTGTGATTATCTGGTGCAGACTCTACCAGAAAGCAAGATCACTCAAAGTGTAAATACTGCTTCCTTCTGAGGATATTAATGACTCATTTACATTTACAGCATTTGGCAGATGCCCTTATCCAGAGCCACTTAAAGAAGTTCGTTTGAAGTCTCTGTCAAGGTATGCATCGATACTGGTTCACTAGGTCACAGACTAAGAATACCATCAGTCTAAAAACTCTCTTGGGAGGTAATACAACAATAAGAGCACACAAACAAAAAGCTTCTTCTGTTTTAACAAGTAGTAGTTTAAGAATTTTAGGAAGAGGTAGGGCTTTACATGATGTTTGAAGACAACCAGTGACTCAGCTGTTCAGATATCTAAGAAAAGTTCATTCTACCACCTCGATGCTAGAACAGAGAAGAGTGTTGATGCACATCTTCTTTCTCAGTAAGAGATCTTACTGAGAAACGGTGGGACCAGTCAAGATGGTGTCGACCAATCTATTGATACTGTTTTTAGCCTAGTGAGAATGAAAAGCACTCAAGTGCTTATACTGTACTTTACTGAGAATAAGAATAACTCAACATTTTGATATGGCTCTCTACTGAGGGTATAAATTAGCTTCCGGGCTGGTATTGTATTGTACTGAGGATAAAAATTGTTTGCAGTATTCTACTGACTGTCATTCAAACACACTACAGAATACATAAGTTGATGAAGGTAGATAGTGTAATCAATGTCACCACAAAGTGAAAACCAGGAAAATAGTTGTCTTACTCAATAGCCTGTCATCTGCATCTTCCTTTGGTTAATATGGCAAGCTGCACAAACTTGCTTGCTGTTGTAAATAAGTGCACCTACATCGCAATGAGAGAAGAATCTGGAGTAGATCCCTTGTTTCCTGGTTTGAGACATTGCAGAGGCATCTGTGCTTAATTGACTGATATAATTCATTGTCCATTGAACCATTATACCCTGTGGAGTATGTGTATCAGGTGTGCAGTTGTACTGCCACCTTACCTGCTGCTTTAATAGTTGAGTATTTATTATGAGTTAATCCTCTAATGATCATCCTTCAGGTGGTATTTGCTCCTCTGCTATGTGAAGAATACAGACTGGTCTGTTTATTATTTTTATTGTCTGATTTGCATTAGTGACTGCACTTCTACCAGTATAATTAATTGGCTTAGGTTTCATACCTCTGTGGTGCGGACCCTTGTGCCTAGTGGTGGCTGATGCTGAAACTGTAAATGATACCCTGTGGACAGTGCTAGACACTAATCTGTTGTTATCAAGCCCCAGTGCTCTAGTTGTAAAGAAGAGCTCCATCTATTCTCTGCTGAAGTCTTTGACACCCAACTCTACGGGAATAATGTGCCAGCACAGACAAGTGCCTAAAAGAAATCTAGTGTGTCATGTGCTTTGTTTGTATCCTGGGCCTGTGAGCCAAAGACTTGTCCAGGTACCAATGAAGGTTGGCACAGTGTTGTTTTTTTTTTTTGTTTTTTTTTAACCAGACTCTGTCAATGGCATTTGAGCCAACCAAACTTGACACCTCATCTGTGTTAACAGTCCTAGTGATTTGCCCCAAACTGTTGCTAAGCTTGAAATGCTGTCTGTAGGATCTCTGTGCTTACTGCATCTCTTGCTGTGGGCATTTCCTTAAGGGTCAGGAGCAAATGTACCACAACACTGGACATAAAACTTACACTCACTAGTGTATCATATGCTTTACAAACCAGCTTGTCAGCTCTTTTATATTTGGGATGTACACTGCTTGGTTTTACGCTCAAGGCTTCAGCTGAACTACTAATGAGGTGACTGTTTCACTTCTGGCGACATTGATCAGAAAGGTTTCTGCATCTGTTACTGTAGCCAGTATGCCTGCCCTTTTGTAAGTAACATCAGTACTCTGCTCTTAACCCTGAAAACCCTACCCGTTGTTCGAAACACTATGAAAACTATAGCAGATGTTTTACATGTTTACCATTTCCCTCAATAAATCTGTACTTTGTGTTTCTTGAAATGAAGGCATTTTAGTCAAGATTTTTTTCTGAAAACGGTGAGTAGATTCTGGTTGTTTCAGTACCGTAGCTTTAGGAATTTACTACCATCTGTTTATCTGTTAAGATTCTCAGTCATCCAGGTGAGGTTATCTGGAAGTTGAGTCATGTCAACTGGACTTCTTTCTTGTTAGGTTGAAACGTTTCACTACTCATCCGAGCAGCTTCTTCAGACTGAAACATTTTGACCTAACAAGAAAGAAGCTCAGTTGACATGACTCAACTTCCAGATACCATCTGTTTATGATACATGAATCAAATAGAAATGCAAAGAAAAAAAAATTTCTTTAATTGGTTAGGTATGAACATGTATTTTTGGCAACATGAATTCAATGCAACAAACATTCAAAGAAATATTCATTATCTACTTGTGTCATATGGAGTGCTAAAAGTGCCTGTGCTACAGGTGACCAACTGAAGTCTCCTGTGTTGAAGATGTTATGGAGCTACTGTGCTACAACTGGGCACTATAGAGCTACTGTGCACATTATCATATGGGATGCATTTAGTGTGACACAGTATATATATGTTGTTTCTAATAATAAGTAAACAATGTTAACGATTTTTTCTAGATTCATTAAGTGGTGATTTTTACTATGTTGGTTATATGTTACTTTAGGTAATACAGGATTTAGTAATCCCTATAAAAATGTTAAACAATGAGTTGATTAACTATTAAAACCACCTAAATATTGTACCAATGACCAAAATGATTAATGACCATATTAATTAAGCAATTTTTGAAAATAAATAAATAAATAAATAAATAAATAAATAAATAAATAAATAATATAGGACGTAAGCACTGCTTAACAACTTGATATCTATTTTTTTGTTTATTTTTGTCCAACAAAAATCTTAATTTATTAATTATAAATGCATTTCAAAATACAGCCATGTTAATGAATAAGAATACATAAAAAAAAAAATCAAAATGAAATATATTAAAATGAATGTAATTATTAGCAATTTCCTTATTTGCATTTCTTAATGGTTTAAATGTATATTTTGTATGTGTATATATATTAATTAAGGTATTAAGTACTGTATATGTTTTGCAGCAATGTGGACAATAGAGGTCAAGCTTCCAGTGTCCACTAAGGGATTCTCTCTAGCCACTCTACCCTAAAGCCCACACATGTTAGATTGTTGCCCCATGAATGTATTAAACAACGCTTGGAAGATTAATGTTAAAGCTCCATTAATGTCGCTGTACTTCATTTGACAGTTTTTGTCTTGTACTTTTATTGACTTGGTTGTTTCCTATATCACATTATAGGTCTGACATAACTTCCATTTGTTGAATTTGTTTTTAACACCCAATAAACCTTCAGTCTTAAACAGGAGTGTGTAGACATTTTATATCCACTGTATTATGTTACAAGCATTATTACATAGATGTTTCTTACCTGTACTTAACTTGCTCTATTCACATATGCATATTGAATCAGCTTGATGCTGCCTACTGCTGCTGTGCTACATTTTATAATTAAGTGCTGATTTGCTCTATATCTGATATGCATACATGTACATACAAACATACCAGATACACATCAGTAAGGAGTCCTCACCAACCAATTTATTAGGAACACCTGTACACCTGCTCATTCAAGCAATTATCCAATGAGCCAGAGGCGCAATGCATAAAATCATGCAAATGCAGATCAAGAGCTTCAGTTAATGTTCACTTCAAACATCAGAAGGAGGGAAAAAAAAGTCACTGTCAGCTATTTTAACTGTGGAATGCTTGTTGGTGCAAGAGTATTTCAAAAACATTTGATCCCCTGGGATTCCCATGCTTCTCAAGCATTTTAACAGAATAGTGCAACAATAAAAATAATAAATAAATAGAAAAATCACCCACTGAGCAACAGGTCTGCAGCTGGAAATGCCTTGTTGATGATAAAGGTCAAGGAGAATGGCCAGACTTGTTCAAGCAGAGAGAAATCCTACAGTAAATTCCATCAGTCTTTACATCTGTGGGGTGAAGAAAAGAATCTCAGAATGCACAACACATTAAACTTGAATCATCTTCTTCCTCTCCTTTCAGACAAAAACAGGAATCTGAGACTACATTGTGTATAGACCAATCAAAAGTGTTTTATTATTATTATTATTATTATTATTATTATTATCGTTATTATTTGCACTGGTTACTAATTGAAGTTGCTGTTCTGCTCCTATTTTAACTTTGTAAAAATCTTGTATTCAGTGAGTTGCTGTTGGTACAGGAAGAACATGGCTGAGCTGCTTTTGTAAATTACCTCATGCTGACTTCCTCAGGGTTCATGACAGCGTGCATAAGGGAGTGGAGGAAGTGAGTTGATGGCACCTTTTAGTCATTAATTCAGTGACAACAGCACACCTGTTCACACTATCCCCTGTGACGGACTCTATTCAGCGATACGTTAGCAAGGATGGTTTATTTAACAAAGTGTGGGTTTGGATGGTGCACATTTGTTCTTTCCAGTGGTCGACTGTTGATGAGTGGTGATTCATGTGGAAACTCATGGGAGGAAAGCCTAGGAAGAATCTCAGACTTTGAATAAAAAGTGTGATCTTTTTTCTTCTAATGCTCTTGTTGAGGATTGCTTTTGGCAGATGGGGGATCTGAGAACAAGCCACCGTAGGCAGAATCTTTAGATGTTGTCCTGCTTTGGTTATAAATTACAGTATCTCAGACAGAGTTGTCCAGCTCATTCTCTTTATTCTGGCCAGTTCAAAATCAACAGCGAGTTTTGCTGTTCTTAAGTGGGATACACGTGTACCTTTTAACAGAAATGTTCACATTAGAATAATTTCAGATTATGAAAAAATGTGAAGATAATAACTGCAGTCAGTCACAATAAATGATATCTGAAGTACAGTGTCGTGAGGTATGGATACACAACACTTACTCTAAGCAATTTCACCGCCCACAATTGCTGACACATGAATTGATAGACTCTATTAAAAGAGATGGAAAGGCCCTGGGTCTTAGTGTAACTAGTGCCATTAATCCATATAGTTCCTCTATCAAAGTGTTTTGGCAGAGCAGAGAGATTAATTCATTATTTTCAACATTTCACCTCCTCCTCCAAACTTTACAAAGTCCATTTTATTTAAACGATTGAGGTAAAGTGGCCAGGTCAAAGATCTTATACAAGATGTAACATTGGGCTATGTGCTTTATTTTTATTATTTTTATTTTATTATTTTATTATTTTATTTATTTATTTATTTATTTATTTATTTATTTATTTATTTATTTATTTATTTATTTATTTATTTATTATTTGTGGCATTTTTTTCAGCAAATTATTGTCTGGGTCTCAGTTTTTGTGGCTTAAAAGTGTTACCTATTTTACTTTCAAAGCATTGCTCATCATTGAAAGTCCAATTAGGCGCGATTAATTGCAGTTCTCCTCAATTGTAGCAGTAGGCAAATTAGCCGATTGTACTGTAAGCCTCTTTCCACCTGAAAATGTGTCCCAGAATATGCATGTTCCCATGCATCTGTCCTCTTTGTGGCTCTGCGAGAGGAAGCTTGACATGGCCATGCTTTGATCAGGGGCTCAGCCATCAGGTCTGTGTCTCGAAGACTTCTATCCTTGAAAGGGACACTCAGCCAGCAATGCATGAGGTTTGAATTAGCAATGTAGATCCCCCACAAAAAAAGAGGATATTGTTTGTGATTTTGCATCTCAAAGGCACACCTCTAATATTTATTTATTTATTTGTCTATTTGTATCTAGTTTTTTATTTTACCATTACCAAATGCATTTTAATAGGCCTTGAAAATGACAGTAATTAAATTTTAAAGATTTTAAAGAGGAATAAATTAGCTGTATAAAATTATTCAAAAAAAAAAAAAAAAAGGATTTTATGATGACCAAGAAAAAGTGATTTAGCAAAAAAAATGTGGTTGAAATTTCAGGACTGGCTGATTGTTTGTTTATTTTTTGTATTACTACATTTATAGTGTTAATCTCAGCGGTAAAACACAATTAAGCAATGTTCACATCAGTCATTGCACAAACTACTAGATGATAAAGTAATTCAGCTATTAGTGATGCATTATGGATAATTATAGATTTTAATCCTATCAGACTCTAGACAATATATATCTCAAGGCTGATGGGATCTACCCCATGCGCATGAAGTACTAAATCCCCCTCAATCCGAGATCTACTGACCATGCTGAGCTCAAAAAATATGACCAGCGCACTCACTGTGGTTTCGCTCAAGCTTGCCAAATGTTCAGCCATGCGGTATCCATTACAGCCTTTTCATTTTTCCTCCGGCCTTTCACACATCCCACTCGCACAAGGAAATACGCCTTGTGAAATCTGCAACCAGAAGTTATATTGATTGTTCTAAATGTTAATGTCCTCTGAGCACAGACATCAAATGTGTCACCATTAAACCAGCAATAAAGCATGCAATATTGTAATGATATTTACCAACAGCTGTTCTGCTGCTTTTCCTGTGGGCTCAAAGCAGCACACTTTATGCTGTCTGGCCTTGGGTTTCTATTGATTCTTCAGAGTAGGGGGGTGGAGAAGAATCAACAAAGAATGTCAGGAGAGATGTTCCCTAATGATATTTTTTGATCTTAAAGGGCAATAACAATGCCAACATTGCCCCCTTCAGTGCATGTGTGCTATTTTGTGTGTGTCTCTACACTCTGAAATCACAGGAAAGCCAAAAACCATTTGTGAAAGAGATGCTTTTCTTTAATTTCTCTGTCTGGCTTGGAGTTTCAGTTCAATCAGATGTTCTATCCAGGGACGTGTCTTGTTATCAGCGGTATAAGCGCTCGCTTAGGGACCCCTGCCCAACAGGGGGCCCTGTGGTTTTTTAAATAGATTATAAAAAACATTATTTATTATCATTTAGCAAAAAGGCACTCACAGGAGGGGCCTTCCATGGAGTTTTTTTTTTTTTTTTTTTTTAAAACAAATATAAACTGCAATTTATGTAAATAAATTAGGTAGCTAATGTCAGAAGATCTTTAAAGAGCCACATTCATGAAGCTTTCATATCTATCTGGGGCAGACAAAATGCAAAAAGAAAGAGGAAGTGAAATAGACACAAAACACTAGTAAGAAATAAATGCTAATTGATTGCATTTAGCGATTTTTTCTGTGTTCTTCTGTCTGATTATTTATGTAATTGAAATGGAAAAAGTGTCTAGCCAGCTAGTATCTATAGTAAGAAGTGTTAACACACTTTCTTAACACACTAAAGTGTTATGCTAAGTAAGGTTCCTAGCTTGTTACTAATAGCAACAGTTGCATGTTTGTATAGATATTTGCTGCTCAGCTAGTCTAAGAGCCCATAAACCTACAGCTCTTTTCAACTTAAGCAACGCAGATGAACACAAACCCTTTAAAACTTTCATAATGCTAAATATCTTAATGGTCTAATAGTCTAATGATCATTTTTCATGTGTTTTAAGGAAATACTTTGGAGGTGTTGACCAAATTCAGTGTGAATACACTACCAGTCAAAAGTTTGGACACACCTTTTAATTCAGTGTTTTTTGTTTAGGGATTTATTTTCTACATTCTAGAACAATACTGGAGATTTCAAAACTATGAAATAACACACATGGACTTAAGTAATCCATATGTAATGACAACAAAAAACAGTCAGTTGTTATTTTAAGACACGAAGGTCAGGTGTTCTGGAATAGTTCTTGCAAGAACAGTATTGTCAAGTGCATTTGCAAAACCCATCAAGCACCATGATGAAACTGGCTCACATGAAGACCATCCCAGTAAAGCAAGACCAAAACTGACCTCTGCTGCAGAGGAGAAGTTCATTTAGAGTTACCAGCCTCAGAAATCACCAATTAACAGCACCTCAGATTAGAGCCGTTATGAAGGCTTTACAGAGCATCAGTAGCAGACGTATCTCAATATCAACTGTTCAAACGACATTATTGTGTATTTCGCCGCCTTCAGCATTGTTTTACAATGTAGAAAGAAATAAACATCAGGAAAAACCATGGAATTAGAAGGTCTGTCCAAACTTTTGACTGGTAGTGTATATAATGTAAAACTACATAATTTTCACCACTGCAAATTTTCCTAACTTATATTAACAGCTTTCAACTATTTTAGTGCAGCAGTAAGCAGATAAGTGAAGGCCCAGATTAGGTTGTGGCTTTGGGCCCCCAAAATGTCCACCAATGTTATGAACAAACTGACATGAAAAATAGCTCACAACACAGCTCCTCCTTTCCTTTCAGACTTCACATTTTGTTCCATCAAAGGACAGCTTCAAGGTTGTCCACTAAAGGGAAAAGAGCACTACTGAAAAAAAAATGAAAAAAGAACAACCCCCAAACCTTATATTTTGATGCAAACATGAGTGAGACCTTCTTTGGCTGTTCCAAAGAAGATGTAGCTCCACACTTCTCCTTTGATGAGTACTGTTGACTGAAAACTGTACTGTGTGTAGATCCATATCAGTTCACATTTAGAACATGACAATGTTGTTATACAAAATGTAAAAAAAGACACCAAATGGCAGAAATGTAAATGTAAATATATTAATATTAATATGTAGTAATATTAATACATTATCTATAGATAATTATATTATTGATTGTTAATATAATATTATATTATATAATATTATATTATTACTATGTAATAATCATTTTAGTAATATTGATAATCATGTACTAAAAGGTTCTTTTAGTTATAATATATTACTAAAAATAATAATGTTAATGCATATTACTATGTAATAATAATACAGCTCTGTAAGGTTTATCCTGAAATTGTTCAAAGGAAGTAAGTAACAAAAACATACATGGCTACATGATAATGTCACATAGCTCTATGGCTCCCAGTTTAAGCCTGACCTTGTGTTTCTGCTTGTTTCTGTACATTCTCCCAAATACTATGTAGGTTTCCTATAAGTACAGTCATTTCTACCTTGCTCCCAAAAACATGTCCGGAGGTGGAATTGGAAAGTGCTACTGTAAATTTCCCCAAGGTGTCCCTTTCAGGGTGTATTCCCACCTCACATGCAATTTTCCCGTGATAGGTTCTAGATCCATCATGATCCTGACGAGTATAGAGCAGTTACTTAAGCTGGATTACAAATAATATTGAGAATATTGTTGGGAAATTATACTAAAATATGTTTGCCTTCTCATACAGGTCAACAGTGTCAAAATCCAACATGTTCTTCTACTACTGCAACAAACAGGCCTTCTATGGTGCAAGAGTGATCTAATAAATGAAAGTTAAACCATTTTTTAAATCAAGTAGCATTCACTAATACCACATGAAGTAATGATTCAGCAGTTTGTTTGCTAAAAGTATGATTTAATTAAAAAATATATTGGTTTATATTATTCTAATCGTTAAAATATTGTGCATCCGTGTGTTACTGAAAGCACAAAAGTGCCATATTGTGCCTGTAAAATGAGCAGTTTGTCCAAGACGTAGAGGCTGTTTGTGAAACGCTGCAACAAAATGCATAGATTGTCTCCTATAATTACTTTGTTAAAAGCACTTGCGTTGTGTATACTTGAGTAATTAAGCAGTTGGAATTTTACATTATACAAGTGAAAATTAACAAAGAGCACATCTGTGTGTCCCTTAGGTTTAGTCATTAAAAAGCCCATTATTTTTTAAATTACTTTTTTCAATCTTTCAGGCCCTTTAATCCGGATGTATTTCCCAACAGGCAGTGTCTGTGTTTAGAACGACTCCTGTTGGAAAGTCGGAACGTTTTCGAGATCTGATTGACCAACCCAGCTGCGTGTTCGCTGACAAAAACCCATTTCTAAGACAAACATGGATTTTATAGTCTGCATGCTGACTGAAAACAGTGCAAATATCTGCTCCACTGATGTGCAGATGACTCATCGGGCGCTCCGGGGTCTTCAAGGTATCTTACACGATCCAGCTGCAGGCCCACCTCGCAGAGGCTGTGAGCTCAAGCCATCGTGGTCTGCTTCATGATTAACCCAGCCGATCCTGCATACATTACCCAGTGATTAGCCTGTCTGTCTCAAGACTTAATTGCATCTCTGTGAAGTGTTGGAGTGCTTCACAAAGGCACACGCTCACAAAAAAACCCTAGAAATGGCAACCTGGACCTTTCTTGGGGATATCTTTATTTAGCCTAGCATTCGTTATAGAATGTATACAAGTATGTATGTGTGTATGTATGTACTGACTGTGTGTTGATGTCAGCAAGCCAGTCTTTCATTTCTCTGCAATCCTAATCTAACACACCTGATTCAACTCATCTGCTAATTACCAAGTCCTTCATGAGGCAGGTTCAATATGCAGGGAAAACACCAAAATATGCAAAGCATTGTGGATTAGGGGCCACTAGCTTAATCAGTAAATTTGAACAGCTGCATTCAGTTCCAAACTTAGCTCAGCTTGAGTTGCTATTTTGTAAGAAGGCTTCAGATGAATGCTAATTGCTCAATAGATGCAGTATGATTCCGCAATTAGATGAGATGGCTTTAAACTACTGTATAGGTATACTTTGGTAGATTCTGATGCCGATAAAGTTATCTTGCAGTTATTTTCTAACGCTTGGTTTATCCCATGTACGCTGGTCAGTTTAAAAGAAACAAGCATGCATAAAAGGGTAAAAAAAAATAATAATAATCAACACCTTCGGATAATTATAGTATCATATGTTAATATTCGCTATAGTGAAGCACAGTCTTAAATCTGATTGGTCAGAAGGTGTTAATTCATTCTCTATTTAATTAAAGCTGTAATTAGTAATTCATTTGTTTATTTCTAGCTTCCTGTGTATTCTCTCTTGTTGTAAGATGTCTCGTTCGTTCTAAGCATGCATTCATTATATTCAGGTCTTTATTGTTCTGTTTGCAGTTGTCCCTTAGGAAATGTTTGCATAACATTTATGGCAGCAGTTTCCAGTGTCAGGACAAAGGACTTTCCAGTTTCTTGTTAACATGACAAACTGAGTTTTTGTTTGATGTGCTTTAAAGTTGTTCTATCTTGAATTTACTCTCTATTGGTAAGACAGGATTCTGACTTTTGTGTACTTGACTCTCTTGAGTTTTTAGACTGATGGTATTCTTAGCAAACCAGTATGGTGGCGAATTTATTGATAGAAGGTGCATCTCATTCAAGTCTCTTGCTCCCATGGTCATGGATCAGTATATTGTGTATGTTGGGGCAGTTGTAATGACTGTGGGTCACTGGTCACGTTCTAATTTCCTCATGAGTCAGTTGACTAACTATATTAAATATTTATGTTTTATTTGCCTTAAACGTGTTAGGTTAATCACACATACGTTCCTGATATGGTACTTCAAGCAGGGGATGTGGTAGCTTGGTGTTTAAGGTGTTGGACTACTGATTGGAAGGTTATGATTGGTGTTTTTGGTATGTTTGGCATTTTTTCCAAGCTCAGAGACTTGAGATAAATATGATTTTTTTGTTTTTTTTAGTAAGGTAACAGTGCACAGGTATTTGTGATGCATTGTGTGATTTTTTTAGGGACTCTATGTTTTGATTGAGACAGATCTTAAAATGGTCACATCCCTGATCAGTGCCCTGACTGCTAAACTAGGGAGCATAAGTGTAAAGGTATTTGTGTTTTTCTTGATGCTGATGCCACATTTTAATCTGTACATCAAGTAAGTGAATAAAAGAGAGACTGGTAAAGGAATGACTGTTTATAGCTGCTATAACAAGAACTAACTTGTCTTGTGGACATTTCATGACATTAAATGATGCTATAAACAGTTAAAAAGCATGATGTGTCATTTGTTAATATATGGAGTTTTTTAAATAACAAATCAGTGTGGTATTTGTGGTTTCAGGCCGCATCACAACCCATCATGGATTGTTTCCCTATAACAACACACCCTGTCATGTTTTATTCCTGACTTAATGTCCAGCAAGGTAGTGCTTGTGAGCCGCTGCCCTCTCATCATTAGCAATTCTGTAGGTGTCTCGTGGTCTCTAGTGTGTCAAATTGTTGAATATTGTCTGAATTATAAAGCTCCTGGCTGGACATTAGCCACAATTTATGCATTATACTACAATTATCTCAAGACAATGCACTTATTATCTTAGATTTTGTATGCTTTTTTTCCCTGTGCGTTCATGCAGTGGTCTGATTTTGCATCAGATACAATGACCCAATTCTGAAATAGAGAGGGAAAAAAAGACATCAGTTATGAATCGAAAGCCGTATCAGTCCCACATCACCACAGCCAGAATCTTTCACTCAGCGTTTGAATTAGGTAGACAGAAATTGCAGTAGAACCTTTCTTCTTTGTCAGAGAGCCTCATTCATTTTGGGTTTCCAGCATGAGCTTCTGTTTTCCCTCGGAGAGAGCGAAGCTTGTAGACACAACAGTTGCTGCTTGAATTGCTGTGTGAAACTGCGTTCACACGTTTTATCATACTGCGACAGCCTCACTCCAAAACCCAGCAATTCAGGTTTAATGGTTGCCATGTCAACAATGGATTTATGGCTTTATCCGTGGCCCGTAGGGTGCGTACCTCACACAAAATAAAGATCACTTAGTGTGGATGAATACATAACTAAGCAGGAAAGATGACGGATATGCCAAAAGCAGAGGAAAGCCAGTGGCCATGTTAATCAGAGGTGCAGCATTAGACTATTGTGATTTTACCTTTATAATCCTGGCGGTGAATAACTGCCATAATGCAGTTGCCTTAATAATTAATAATAATAATAATTATAAATCAAGTCCCCTTCCCTGTGCTAAACAGTCTTTATTCACACTGATCCTGATCCGTACATGAGAATCACTGAAAAAGAAAAAGAAATGTTTGTGATCTTTTTGTTACTTTGCTTGTTTATTTTTTACAATCCTTGTTGGTTCTAGGCAAATTTCTCTGTCATGACAAAAGCTATTGCAACTGCTTGTGACATCTTTATGATGAGTTTACGATGAGTCTAATTTCTGCTGTGTCTACATGACAGCGCAGCAGATTTCCAGCACCGATTCATGCTGTGCTGTACGTCCCCAGTGGCTTGAGAAATCCATTCGTAATATAGATGTAGCTATAAATCCTCTGCAATACAGTATATCAATGGCGGTGTCATTTATAGAGCGTGGTCAATATATTTCTCTTGTATAGTGTGAGTACTGTAGCCTGTTGTTTGTTTGAAGCTAAAATCACAAAAACCACTGATTATCCAAATCTGAATAAAAACATGTAGAAGTAGAACATCATAGGAACATGACCAACCTTTTCAAAGTAACATGAGTTTTGTCTCGAAGCAAGACTTCTACTTGCTCCTCTCAAATCTGAATTGCAAAGACAGATCCCATGAGGAAGGCCATTTCTTATCTGAAGTCATTTCCTGTTTTATGTATGCTACCTCTTCAGAGTATCTTCAAAGTCAAGCATAATGTGGTTACTACCCCCTTAAAAATTCTCAAAGAGTACAAAATATATTGCATAAAATATTTACAGACTTTGGGGAGCTTTCCTTCTTCCTCTGGTCTATAACAGTGATGCATCAGCTTTCATCCACCGTGGGTCTTGACAGTGGTTGCTTTCATAAAAGGATGGCATGAGATAAGAGAAAGCTTTGACCAGCTCGCCTCCTTCTGATAAATCTTTATCATTTTAGGTGATGGTCTGACCTAAGAGAGGATGTGCCAGCAAGGGACTCTCATTAATACAGCTTTAAAACCCCCTGGCTCATTCGTCCTATTTTCTTGATGTCTGTGACCTTTCTAGAATTGCTGTTATCAAACAGGGCTCTCTTTGCCTGCTTGGGAATCAGAAGAATCGAAGGGTTGCAGAAGTGATATTGCTTTTATGTGCCACAAAATGTGACAATGTTGCCATTATAATGCTAAATAAATAAATAAATAAATAAAGGAACTGATCTGATATGAACAAGTTCTGAAATTGATTTTTCATGTAAACTAATGTCAGCTTTAAGCTATAACTAGTTCAGCCCCAAGAGAGAAAGTTTATTGCTCTAGTTCTTTAAAATAATTAGAATAATGCTAATGATTATTTGACTATTTCAACTTGAGGCTCCACTGGGTGACCTAATTGTCTGGCCAAGGAAAGAAGTGTCTTTGTTTCTGGAAAATAGTTAAAAATGATGATGAATGTATACTATCACATGTACAGAGAAGAGTACTAATAATACAGTTTTAACAAAATGTTTTTTAAAAAAGTAAAATAAAAACAATAAACGCTCGTTAATAATGTACAAAGATGAGTGGAGTAAAGAGACGACGTTGAGCTTGTTTACATTCTGCAAAATCACTTTTACAGGTGGTTATATATATTTGAAATTATGTATTTATATAGTTGAAAAAATGATGTGCATGTGCAGGGTTTTCACAGGTTGCCACAAATAAAGGAACGTTCAGTGTAAATTACTTAATTGTCTAATCTAACCCTACTTGCTACATGGAAATTCATGAAATTCCAGTTTAATGAGAGTTTAAAGACCATTTTATTTTACTTTTAAGATTGATTGCTATATATATGTATATATATATATATATATATATATATAATGAAGTCATGCATGCTTACTTTCATTTCGACAGATGTATAGCAGCCCAAAATAGATATCTAATGAGGCTGCATGAATAATTCCAATGGAGTTCTCACAAAGATGAAAGGTCAGTTAATCCTGGCTTTTACACTAGTTCTGATTTTTTATTTAGATTTTTGGGGTGAAGAGGACATATTCATTTGCTCTTATGCATCGGTTCTGTCCACAGCCTATTCGTTTGTCATTTAAATTAACACAAAACACATGATGTGAAATAAACAGACACAAATCCACAACATACGGATCAGAGTGAAACTTAATTGATTATGCCTATGGGACAAAACAAAAAAATCAGCTTTTCTCATAAAGGCAAGTAGTGAATGTAAAAATAAGTAGATACATTTACACTCTTGATGCGCTCATCTCTTGCAAATGCCTGGTGAGGGTTGCAGTTAGGCTGCTGTGTTGTTCAGTACTTGTAGTTATTATTGTTATGCTAGTACTTGTCTTATTTATTCATTCATTCATTTATTGTCTATACCACATATCCTACACACTGTCATGTGGGACCAGGATTCGGTTCTGGTGCCAAGCCACCGCAGGGCACAATTATACACACACACCCCCAATCACATACTATGGACAATTTAGAGATGCCAGTCAGCCTACTATGCATGTCTTTGGACTGAGGGAAGAATCCAGAGTAACCCAGAGGTAGCCCCCAAAACACGGGGAAAACATGCAAACTCCACAGACAGACTGAAGACAGGGAGTAAACACCCTGTCTACTACATTAGTTAGAAAATGCTGCAGGCAGATGGAAACAAAAATAATAACTGTGCAGCAGGATAAAAAAAAAAAAAAATCTGTCCAGCACATATACTGTATGAATATGAGACTAATTACAATCTCTGCTGATGTAGGTGATAGAGATGAGAATTCAGAGACAGTTCTGACATTTTCTAGTATATACATTAATCAGCATGAATACTATTAGCACTTGAGGGCTTAATGTATGGCAGAGTAATCTATTCAAGATCAAATATGACGAGGCAGATAAAACAGCACAGACAACAGTGACGAGAGCTGAGCAGGCTGGCTTGCAGCATTAGTGTCTCTTTATCGTATCACCATTGCACCTGTTACTGTAATGTGTGCCATATCTCCCATAACTGATACGGATAAAACAATTAACATCATTTGCTCCCTGTGGCATCTGGCAGTAATCTCACACATGCAGCCTGCATTTTAATAGAAATGGGCTTCTCCAAAAAGTGGCTGGATTACGTTGAGCACAGTGCAGAGATGTATGTATGAGATTTATGGTGCATATGCATGAGACTAATATCTACTTGGAAAATGTGCTAATATTTATTTAATCAGGAATATTGAAGATCTGAAACCAATATCTTAAATCCCCAACATGTTCACCAAGTGTTCAGGTTAATAAGATGACCCCCTGCATATCAATTAAAGATTTTAAGAACCTTATTTCCCTAAGTGCATGAGTATGGATATCTATTATAGCAGGGACTGTTCTTGTTAATTGATGCAAAGAGACGTTTCTCCATAGAGAAAGATGTAAACGTAGTTAAAAGCTTAGGGTCATTGGCTCTGCTGAACTCAGAACGAGAGGGCGACTGATGCAGCGCCGGCTTCTCGATTAACCTCCGTGATTTGCTAACTTTGTATGACAGGGAGTGGCATAAAAGTTTTAAAGAAACTCTCTTAAGACAGTGAATAATGAGGATTAATATTCTCCCTGGTGATATTTTTGGACCTATATTAAAGATTTAATTCTGGCTTGTACTGTGATACTACTGATTGGAGTTTTATTAAATCTTTGGCATTATTAGGTTTCAGGGGAAGGCGGCTTGGTGGTTAGAACATTTGCCTCACGCCTTTGGGGCTGGGCTTTCGAGACACATGTCTGTCCTGTGTGCGTGGAGTTTGCATGTTCTCCCTGTGTTTCAGCGGTTTCCTCCCCAAATGTAAAGATATGTCTTGTAGGTTGCTTGGCGTCTCTAAATTGTCCATAGTGTGTTGAGTGTGTGTGCACGATTGTGCCATGTGATGGGTTGGCACCCTGCCCTTGTGCCCTGAGTCCGCTGAGGCTCCAGGTTCCCTGTGTAGAGTAAGTGTTGCAGAAAAAAGATGGATGGATTAATAGGTTTCAGAGATGGGGTTTGAGAAGGAGCAGTAGTAATGGTAGTATTGTTCAAGACAAGATTTAAGATTAAAACCTAATATTTAATTTCGCTTCCAGTCACTGCCAAAACTTCGTCTCTTGAATCATTTGTATTGTATTTATTTATTACATGTCACTATGCAAACAAGAAGATTTAATTTCCTGGAGGAACTATGGATAAAAGAGTTGCACACAAAAGCTAATCAATATTTTCTCAGCTGTTCATCGTATATTGATAAATGGCTGCTATCCATTTGGGGGAAATCATTTTTTCAAGGCTTGACTTTGATGTAATCCACAGCCATTTGGAGGCTCATCGGGAGCTTTATTGTTCAATTAATGTCGTTAATTTAACCCTCTGTACTGCTGTCGGTATGAATACAGCTGCAGGAACATCTGGCGCTAATGATATAATTGGTCATGGAGTCATACATTTCATCCAGAAATGCCTGTGAAAATGGGCCTCAAATGTGTTAATTCAGTCAAGTCACATGAGCATTACAGAGAATCACTAATGTGTGTGTGGGTTTTTATTTTTTGTTGTTGTTTTTGATGAAGATCTTTTTCTATCAGCATGAAAATGTAATGCAAGCTGCAAATATTAAACATGTTTGTATATCTCAGAATGTATCACTGAAAGCAACAACAGCTGAGGCATTACTGTTTGTGTTGCATTGTGTTTGTTTTGTGTGTTCTGCTTTTGTCTTGTGAAGAATCATGAAGAAGAGTGTGAAACCCAGCAACATTATAGACTTATAGAACACTGGACACACACACACACACTACACAATACCCCTTACAATCCAGAACATCCCCTAGTAGAGACTTAATTTCCCTGGGCAGTTTCATCTATCCTTCTCCATGAACACTGTTGTCCCATCATGATGTAGTGCATAATCGCTCGCCTTTTGTCCGTATTGTTTCTCTAGCACAAAGAGAATGAAAAGGACAAGGGTATGTCCGCAGGGCAATGACACATTATTTTGGTATTTGCTGGTAGCCTCATGCTGCCAATAGCGAGAGACTCTCTTTTGTGGAACATGCGGCTGTGGAGCGATTCTGTGATCAAAAGCCTTGTGTTAAGCGGACATGCTTCAGCTCAATACACACAAACTGGAACAGATGTAAGGAATTAATGTAGTAGTTCCCTAAGACATGGTTATACAGTCTTTTTTTTCCTGACTGCAGTTGCTGAAGTGATTGACGGTGTACATAGAAGGACTGGGAGAGAACTGTTTCGTCTTGTTTTTTTGTCTGAAGTTTTCGTTGCTATTGTGGTGGATCGGTGTATTTACACCCAGACCACATCAACTTCTAAGAGAATGCAGTCACACGGAATCAATTAAGCAGTTGGCAGGTAATAAATTCATTTCCAAGGGATTGGGCTAATATGGCCAATCCCCATGGTTCTAATTGTTTTTCACCTCCTATGCAAATATCAAATGCCAAAGAGGAAATGGACTCGTCCCTGACTTCTGCACACCATCTTTGCAAAGATAATGACAGAGAATAATTAGATTTTAATCAAAGGGCCTATGGGCTTTTTTCCCCATTTATTTATTTATCTATCTATTTATTTATTTATATTCATTCAGTCATCCAATTTAAAATTGGCACGCTTTTCTTTTTCACTTTTATTGCCTATTAAGTCCAGAATCGACTGCAAAGTTTTGCTAAATATTTCGATAAAGCTCTAAATGCTTTAGTGCCAACATAGTTTACTGATCATCTGAAACTGTTTAAACCATCTGCAGCACTTCAGGCAGGTTTACTGTTAATTCCCATAATCAATCTCTCAGTCGGTAATAAATGCTTTTTTTTCTTCTCCTATTGCCCCTAAAGTTCAGAATAATCTTCCAGGGGATATTAGAAAAACAGGTTCAGGGAATGCTTTAAATCTAGATTAAAGACCAGACTGGCTTATTCACACTGGCAATTTAAATGATTTCATTATTTGTAGATTGTTTTCTTTTGTAGAATGTTTATATTCATTCACTGTTTTTAACCTTTTACCATTTTACCGCTTACCTTCCTTCGCTATGATTTACTGTTTTATTTTATTTTCAAGGTTTTTTTTTTTTCTTATTGTGATTTGCATTGTTTAGGATTGTGGATTATTTTATTCTTGTCTAATCTTTTTGTGTAAAGCATTATATAAATAAAGCTCATGCTGCTTCTTATGCTTATTTTTTGTATATTTTCTAGGCTGACAAATCCATATATAATATAATAATCATACGAAATCATGAAATTTGCACTTATTTTGTTGTGTCTATGTTCAGCATTGAATTTCTTTGTCCTGTTACAATGCACACTGGTGATTAATATAAAGCTCATATGAAAGTAGACAATCGGAGCTTTCTAATGTCTCTGAAATATTTCTGTAGCCTACTACAGGCAATATATATTTATCGAAAAGTTTCAAAAAACCCTTCCTTCACACAAATGTTCCCACGAGTAAATAGTGATATCAAACCCATTTCTGCTCTAAAATTTTAAGCTCAACTTAATCTTAATCGTCAACCATTACAATTTTGTGTAAGGTTTTCCCAACAGAAGTATAAACATTTCAGACTGCAAAATAGACTACCACTGGTACTTTTTACTGGTAAAAAAAAATGTTTAATATGTTAATAAGTTTGCTGTGAAGAGGACACGTGGGCATAGTCTACTATTATTAGACACCATCTTCAGAACAAAACAGTAGGCATTCAGGAAAGAAGCACTTCCTCAGACAGTGTCCGAATACAATCAAGCGTCACTGGAACTCCAATCAGAATTGTGTATTTTGGTCTGAGAAACAATAATCAAAATCTCTTCTGTCCATGACTGCCGTCAGCAGGGATGTTAAAGCACTCAAATCCACTGTAGAGTATTGTGGCTGATTATTAATGCTTTGCGACTGGTTTGCTTTTTTTACTCCTATATCCACATCAACTGCAAAAAAATAAAATAAAAATAAATAAATCAAACCTTCGATGATGAAGCAGGTACTTAGATATAAAGCACATGCTGCTTCACCCCCCCACACACATGTTGACCTGTTGCTTGATTTGCTGACATTTTTCCTGACTGGTTAAAATTAATCACTTGAATGTCACCCAAAGAAGCTGGTGTAATAGTGTCCAGAGGGTTTCTTGTGAAGATTGATGGGATTGTGATTGATATTTTGACCTAAAACATGGTTGCCTCTACTAGGAGGTTCAGATGACTCTTGATGACTCTTTCAACAAGACAAATGGTTTGGGAAGGAAAATCTGTCTTTTGTGATGGTTATCTTTGTCTCTGGATTTGAGCCCTTGTTAAAACCTGCGTGTTGAATTGAACAGGGCGTGCACATGCACAAACTGTGTGTTTAAAAGAGCTTGAAATGGATGGAGATGTGGTCCAATATCCTTCTAACACTCTGTTGTTAGACATTACAGGAACAGACTTATGACATGATGTATTAAGCATTTATTAGTGTTCAGTTGTAGGTGTAATGAGGCCACATTCTGTGCAAAAAAAATGACAATGCCTAAACATGCAATTTTGATGGTTTTCACACTGGGCACTTTTGCTGTGGTCTGAATCTGAGTGTGATTGATCCCAGCACCCATCACAGCGCTGGTATGGTTTAAGACTCACTTGATTCTATCAAACCTGGGTACATCTGCATTCATCTCATCACACAAACATCTTCACAAACACTCATGGAGAACACAACATGACTCACTTTTTTTCCAGTGCTATTATGTACCAAGTTTTTATGTGAACCATGCTCTATTTTAGACTGCCACTGTTAAAGCACCTTAAGTTCCAATGATTTACTAAACTTTGAGAAATTAACAGCATACGGGTTTGTAACAACTAGTAAATTAGTGCCTTGCATGCAATTCACAGAAATATGGCAACCCTGATCCTAGCAGGAATATATCATGAACACATCACATCACTCTTTCTCTTATCAAGCGATGGGATGTGGTACCTTAGTGGTTAAGATGTTGGACAACTGATCTGGAGGTTGGTTTAATTACATACTTTTATACGAAGCTGCTAGCTTATTCTGTACACAGCAGTCTTTTCATTAAAAAGCAGTGAACAATCAAACTGGCATATTAGCCATGTTAATGCCCTTCACTTCTGTATTTAACAAGAAGTTCATTTATAAGGACATCATTGTAAGTACTGTCTTGCATTTCTTCTTGCAGCTCTGTGGTTGATCATTTCCAATATTCTTTCACATTTAAGCCACAATTTGCGCTTCCCACAGAGCGTGTTTAGTACACGGCTCCAGGCGCAGTTTGCGTGATGAGCTACAGACTTAGAAGTTAATTTCAGGAGCAGTGCAAATGCTTTTTGTAGCCAATCCGCTTTGCACTGAGCCTCGTGATGTATGTGCATCTGGCTCTCAGTGCTGTTCTTCTCTCAATGGGAGGCTTCAGCAAATATTAATCATGGGGTGGCTATTCATTTCATATATCCATCTTCCCTATATTCAACAGTGCCAATAATTCTGGATTTGACTGCACCTGTCCAGTTGCAAGAGCTGTTAAAAGCTGTGACATGAAGCCTGAGGCTCTGATTTACTGAAACCCCACTCCAACATTAAATGACTTACATTTTTCACCTCAGCTACAGTGAGCTTGACATCTATAGAAGCAATCTGTTTGCACCTAACATCAATCATCACTTTCGCTCAAAGTTGTGTAATTGAGATTGGAAAGGCTTGCGATTTTTTTTTATTTTTTTTATTCATGTCATCTTTGAAAAAAAAATTTGTTAGCATGAGAAAAAATAAACAATTCCTCCCATGGCTTACTACTTGCACAAAAGATTGATGAAAGAAACTCTGTTTTTTTCCGCATGTGAAAATATCATTGCCGCCTTTCTGGTAAGACATGTATATTTTATTGCACAACTTTTTCCTCAAAGACATCAACCAGGAGTAAGAGGAGGTAAGCGCAGGATGGGGAAGACCTTTCTCCTGCTGTGTAGCTGAAGGTCTTTCCAGCAGATTTGACATGTTCACAGTAGTCATCCAGTCTAGAGTCAGGAGTTCCTCAATACTAGAATTACTGGATGCCACTCAAAAGATGGTCACTCTGATGAGAGCAGGCTTTGATGGAGGCAGTTGATGTTGGCTTACTTTTTCACCTGATCTCCTTGTACACTTCTTCCAATTCCAACAGCGGGGACTTTCGACCTTCTGACAAACGTGTTCACTCAGCTCTGTTATCAGCTTAAGACTGGAATTTTGAAACCTCTCAAGTGCTGAGTACAGCAGGTAACTCTCTCTCTCTCTCTCTCTCTCTCTCTCTCTTACAACACACACACACACACAAGTACAACAACCCACCCAATTTAGGAAAGTCCTTGAAGCTCTGGACTGGAAAGGAACTACTTTCTCCTATTTTAGAGGCAGCCTGCTGCATTAGTCTATTTTCAAGGCAGGCAGTCCAAGGTGCCATATTATCCCCTCCTACCTGCTCGGTTGATTACTGTTCCCCTGCCTTACAAACTCCACCAAGGGGTCTATCACTTCATTTTCCCATTCAGCTCTGTTTTTTTCTTTTTGGTCTTTTTTTCTATTACTCCTGAGATCTAAACTCTGGCTGTGTATACACTGCCAATTTCTGTCTTTGCTATACATTTTACAATAAAGCTCAGCTCAAAGCAGCATTCTACTGTGATACTGAAAGCAGTTAGATAACTACAGTACTGACAGGTTGTACCGTCTTACAACGTATATCGTAATAATACTGTAATACATACAGCATCATTAATTTTAATGCAAAATTTTAATAGCTATTCTGTTTTTCGTTTACGTTCTTGCTTGTGTTTTAATTAAAGAAAGCATATTGATTATTTTAGAGGAACATTGTAAGTGCAACAAGTCAAATTCGAAGATAAAACGAACATTGAATAATGCAAGGTAGCTAATGCTAGCCTAGCTTTTTTGCAATTTTTTATTTTTAATGATCAAATATGTAATGTTACTGAACATTACAAATACAGTCATGTTTCCTAGTTAGTCAGATATTTTAAATAGCTAAAACATAATAGCAACAAAGTAAGAAACATTCATCCAACAGGTTTAATTTAGAGTTAAAGCTAGGCAATGTGAGGTAGTTAATGCTAACCTAGATTTACTGACATTATTTTGTTTCCTAGGTCTTGGTCGAAAGGTAAATATAAGTTTAATTACCGTAGTTAAGGAGTGTAATTGCAACAAGTTTACACCAGAAGTAAATCTAGGGAATGCTAGGCTAGCCAGGCTACTTAAGTTATATTTGCTAGTCAGCCAGATCTTTGAAATATCTAATAATTTATGACTTAAAACTAGGTAATAAAGAAAGGAGCATTGTAAGTCCCATAGGTTTATATTGAAGGTAAACCCAGACAATGTGAGGTAGTTAATGCCACACAATTTTTCCACACAATTTTTCAATTCTTACATTATTTTTATTTATTTTATTTTATTTTTTGCTAAGTTTTGATTGAAAGGTAATTACATCTTCAATAATTGTAGCAAAGGAGTATATCCGCTACAAGTTTACACTGGAAGTAAATCTAGGCAATGCTATATAAGGATAGCCAGGATACATAGATTTATCACACTGAAATAATGGATAGAGAACTCTTCTCTTGGTTACTCCCATCATCAGCAAGTTTTCAGAAAAGATCAGGAGGTCCTTAGGCTCAAAATAATTTTAGAAAGCATCTGCCATGTACTATGGCTTGTGTCCAAAGGAACAGGGTAAAACAGTGTAAGGATAATGTATTCCTAAATTAATTCATAGATAGCCTACACATACTCAAACAATCAATCAATCAATCAATCAAATAAATAAATAAATAAATAATTCACATATGCTTAATTTTTTTTATTTCTACTGAGTGTGAATAGCTTTGAGCTTCATGAGCTTTGAGTCTAATCATACTGTACATGGTGAAAAGCATAGGCTTTTCAGTCTATGCAAAAGCATGAACATTCAGTCTGTTAAAAATAGCTGTAAACCTATTTATTACACATTGATTCAAATATGTAGTAGAGGTTAGCATGGTTCAAATATCCTGAAGCAGATAGTGGCATACTGTACAAAGCATTCAAGTAAAAGTTTGATATGTTGCTATGCAACACATGCTTATGCCAGAACTCTCATCTTTATCATATAAAAGGTGCTGCAGATAAATTGCATATGAGCTTTCTTTTTCCCCTGTGCGACTGAGTTGTCAGGGCCATGATCTGCTGATTATACTACTATTGTTCAAGTCATTCAAACACAGAAAAGACACAACTCACATACAGCGTATTTTTGTTGCTTCTAGAGGTTCTATAGGTCTATACACGAAGAACAGCGATCTATTCTGATGCTTCACTCATGTTTTAAATTTTTCGTTTTAACTCTTTCTCACTCTTATTTTCATTTGTAAAAAGTTTACTTACAGAAGTTCCTATTGTATCTTTTGACCTTGCATGTAATTTATTACTGTCAGGAAGAACAGACTCTCAAAGCGAGCGAAAATGCTGGTCAGATTATTAGGCACAGTCCAGCGGATTATCTACAAAAAAAAAAAAAACAAGTTAAAGCTGAAAACTGGTTAGAACCATGTACAAATCAGTCAATTATCAACGTGGGCTACACAAAAATCGTCCAAAATTGGACAATCAAGAGCGAAAGGCAGGCTCGGTAAAATCAGGAACCCAAGGAACAGAACAAATACTTCACAAATACAAACTGAAACAGAGCTGCTTATAAACGGTGCCGAACTAAACATACTTATTAAGCTCATGTGAAAACAATTAAAGTGACTGAGAACAAGGAAGTGCAGGTGGTTTATGGGAAGGGGAGGCCGGGTCGGGTCATGGTTGTAGGCTGTGTTGAGCTGTGGAAACGGAATCCGTGACGTTTCCGGATATGACATTTATGTGTCAAACTTTTTCTCCCTAGATTCTTTGAGTGGATTTTTGACTGTTTCAAATGTCTTTAAAATGGATATTTGCTAATAAATCCATCCTGAGCTTGGATTACCTTCTGTACAGGGTTTCTCGTGTTCTCTTTATCTGTATGGATTTCCTCCAGGATCCTTGGTTACCTCCCACCTCCCAAAAACATGCCGGTAGGTGGATCGGTATGATAAATTGCCTGTGTGTGTGTACTGTATGTGTGTGTGTGTGTGGGTGTTGGAATCATATCCCATCCACCCTCCTCGACTGGTGGATCTGGAGAATATCCGACTAATATTGAACACTGATAAAGATGGATGAATGAATGAATTTTATAACAAATGTGTTAAAATAACAATATATTAAAAATTGCATAGGTATATTTAATAGCATTAAATTGTAATAGTAACAGTCCTGACATTATATTTACAAATACAATGCAATGTGTCATTAGGGTAAGAAAAAAAAACATGCATGAATTATAGTACCTAGAGCTTTTGGAAAACAACTGTAAATTTTTAGTATTTTTTTAAATTCATTTTAAGCATGTTTCCAACTTTCCAACACAATACCAATAATTTCATTAAGTTGCTGCAGGATCTTCAGAAAGACTGTAGACTCTACACATGTAGAATTAAGCTGTTCGTGTGTATAGAAAAGATTTAAGGTTTAAAAAAAGAAAGAGTTACACAGACTGGATCAGTGAAGAAGAGTTCAGTAATCTCATTTTCACTCCCTTGAATCACACTCTCCACATTATATGGTCCAGTGACTGAACATGAGAAATCGCACGGATTGGATGTGCCAAGGTGGGATATTGAACTGGATAGCCAGCAGGTCATCAAGTATAATAAGACTGTGGCAGAGGTTTTTTTTTCCTCTTTTCTGCTCCCACAATACTCAGACAAAGTAGCAGTTTGCGGTGTGCAAAGCTCATTTGGTAGAGCCGCTCTCTGGGTCAGTAACTTGAGGTTAGCAGGTATATCAACTCTCCCTCTATGCCAGAGTTGGAAAGCTGAAGGTTTACACACTGGACCCAAAGTGAAACCAAAGCGCACTTCAGCAAGCCTTTTTATTTTTTATTTTTTTGGAAGTGGCATATTACTCACAGCCTGCACCTGCTTTATTGCCTGGAATTAACTCCCAGCATTAACATATTAATTGTTTACTAGCATCCTCATGTTGCTTTTATGGCCACAGCCTTGGCGCCTCTGTATGTGTGCGTATGGGTGTATGTGTGTGTACGTGTGTGCGTGCATGTGCATCAGTGTCCTCATCCACGCTTGTTAGCATGTGTAATCAGAGCGGCTTTGGAACTTTACAAGAAGTCATTAGCAGTCAAGACTATTGTGTATCCGTTCTGATTTCAAAGGTGCTCCACAACAGCTTGTGCAGTGAGGGCTTATTGAACTGGAGCACTTGAAAGAGGAAGAGAGATGTCAGGTTCGTCTCATCCTGTCGCGGCCCATCTGCCTCCTCCTCAGCTCCCACAGCCAGCCTCCTTTGTAAGGAAGGCGGGTGTTGAACATCAAAGCTACCTAGGAGATGGAAACAATTAGTAAGGGATTTAGCGAAAGGTACATGGAAGTTTGCAGCATCTAAAAGTAAAGATCACCCCAACTCATTCCCACGTGTTGATATACGCACAGGGTTTGCACTAATGCTCTCAGACCAGGATGCCGGTGAATCATCTCATGTGCTTTGTGATATTTTAATTTTTCGCATTTCAAGATCCGATAGAAGGAGTTGTGTCTGTGTCCCTCGCTTGCATCCTTCCCGCTGATTACAGCATTATCATGTATCCAGTAGAGATTTCAAATTAGTGTTTTAAACATAGCACCTTGTGGGAATTGAGCTGTAAGACCAGCACGCTCGTCTGGGCCTGATGACGGATGCTACATCTACAATATGCACTTCCTCATTATTTTTTATATATTAGGACATCCCCAGAGCAACCACGCTGAAGGCCATGGCAACTCTCAAGGGATGTAGCTTGTTACAGAATACCTCTGGGCTATTAAATATCTGTTGAGTTATTTTTTTTTTTATATGTTTTCCTAACAACCTTGACATGTTTTTCGCTGCCTCAACCCTGATAATTAGGGTCATACCTTTATATCTATTTCCATGCATTTGCTAGGATAGGCACACATAAATAACACATTCTTGTTAGGTTTTTTTTACTTGAATATTCATCACTGCGCATGCATTAATAAATGCAGCTCCTTATAGTGCTATCAGAATTTTTTGTTTACTAAGGAGATGAACGCATCTGTCTGTCCGCCATGTTTAACTTGGCTGCTATTTACCACTGAGAGCAACAGCGCTCAGGAATGCCTAGGCCTATCTGGATTACATGCACACACAAAAAAGGCACAGCATCCGTATTATTAATTTCAGGGGGAAATGAGGAAAGCAGATTAGTGCTGGATCTGAATAATTCAATCTAATTATCTGACAAAAAGAAATAATAGAGCAGAACAATAATAGCATCCTTTCTTCCATTAAATCATCAGGCATCTTCTCGTGTGATTTCATTCACTGCTGCCTGTTGCTTAAAGCCTTTTTAAAGGATAGGCCGACTTTAAGCACGTAAGGATCTGCTAGTGTATTATATAGTGGATTAGAGACCTCAATCACTCAATGCAATTTAATCTGAAGTATGTCAGCATACCTCCTCCCCGTAGAACTATTAAACAAGTTTGTCAATCTTTTTCAATTAGCCCTGGAAAGACCAGGCTCAGCCCCACTGCTGAGATCTCCTAACCAGGTTTATGACAAACATCAACACAATTACATCAAGCCATATCGCTCTCGGTCTGCGTGGATGTGTGACAGGTGCAAGATGTAATACAAGGCTCATTAAGTGAATAATAACACACTATGGATGGTGATGTTATACTAAAATAACCCACACAGGGGTTATGTGATACATGACTTCTCTGAGCACCCCTGTCTGTAGGATGTTATTTCTGATTTTACACTACAGTTTGACAGCTTGTACAATTTTTTTATTTATTTATTAATAAAGAAAACTTCACAATATATCAAGATTGTCAATAGTTACATTTAATCTAATGAGCTATCAGTGATACAAGTTATTGCTTATCTGTTCAAAGGGGGTTCACTCACCAGCCTTTCTAACAAAAAAAATTCCAATGCAGCACCTTCAATAAGCTGAATATCACCGTAGTGTCACAAGCAACCATAGCACAGCACCATATTAAACTCTCTCATGTATAATATAAGATATGAGATATTTGGCACCAATGTATTTAACCACCAAGCTGCCACTGCTTGGCCCTTGAGCAAGGCCCTTAACCCTTAACTGCTCAGCTGTATATGTGAGATAAATGTAATTTGCTCTGGATGAAGGGGGCTGCCAAATGCCGTAAATGCAACTCCATTTGAATATGAACAATGCATAATACATTTTTACATTTTTTAACATATGGAGTGCAGGTCAAAATGAAAGTTCAGTAGCTCAGTGATTAAGATTGTTTGACAACTGATTGGAAGGTCATGAGTTCAAATCCCTCAACCACCAAGCTGCCCCTTCTGGTCCCTCGAGCAAGGCCCTTAACTGTCACCTGCTCAGTAGTACAAATGAGATAAATGTATGTTCCTCTGGATAAAGGCATGTTAATGTTAATGTAGTCCACTTCATAGGTAAAAAATGTGTGTAGTCTTACCAAGCTTATTAACACTTTTTTTACTAAAGGCCAAAAAAATGGAATTTGTTTTGTTGTGTCCATGTTCACCATTGAATTTCGTTGTAATGTCACACTCCACAGTAAAGTAGACACTCAGAGAATAAGAATTTGTAGGACAGCATGTACTTTTACAGAAAACCCCGAATAAGCCATAAAGACACTTGAGCCTGCTTCCATACACCTTCCTAACAAAAAGCATCACCGTATTGACAATTCCACAATATTCTTTGTTAAACAACGCATTTCTATGTGTTCATTAGTAGGCTTAGGATTACATGGAGCATCTGCTGTAAGTCCTTGTGTATGAGGCATCTCTGTGAGGAAGAATAACATATTAGAATGAGTGCATTACTATAAACCTATCTTTTATGTTACAGCCAGAACTATTGTCAGAACTGCTGTTGGGGAAAATTAATCCATATTTAATCCATAATTCTGACTCAATGGCACTGTTAAATAAAAGCCTGCTCATGTTTCTTTTTCTTTTTTTTTTTGTTTCCCTGGTAACACTTTATTTGAAGGAACGTGCATAAGGGGTTAATAACGGTCTTATTTGTTTCATAAAAGCCGAACTAGACATGAAAGGGCTCTTCATTATGTGTTAGACTTTATTTATAAAGACCCATATTGCAAAAGCTGAAGTGCAAAATGGCATAATATAATTGCAAGGAGAAGGAAGCACCAATATTTGATATTTGATATCTGTTCATAGTTACTTTTATGTATATGTGAATCATGTCAGTGTGTGGGGGTGTGTCTTTCAAGTGGCCTGTGTTTTTCAGTGTAGCTATTGTGAAGCCGAGGGCTTCCAATAAAGATATCAGTCTATCCGGTCTAAATCTGTAATCTAAACCCAAATGAGTCAAATAAATCACTTTTTGTGATGCTGGAGCTGATCTTGATTCCCATCTGTGCCACGTATATGTGGAGTTTGCATGTTCTCCCTGTCCCTCGAGGGTTTTCTCTAGGTACTCCAGGATGCAAGGTTGACTGGCATCTCTAAATTTTCCTTTGAATGTGTGTGTGAGTGTGTGTAAGATTGTGCCCTGTGATGTGATAGACTGGCATCCTGTCCAGGATGAACTCTGCCTTCTGCCCCGAGTCTCCCACGATAGGCTCCAGGTTCCCCACGACCCAGTCGGATAAGCGGTGTAGAAAATAGACGGATGGATAATAATTGAGTTACATAAAGAAATGATCTTATAATGAATCTTAGCCAGTCGTAGCACCCCAGCATTATTCCTTGGCTAGTGAAGGTTAGATTATTAATTCATGCTCAGGGGTTATTTAGAGCAACATAATTGATCTTGACCTAAGAATATGGGACACACACTGACACTGAAAACTTTTTTTCCACTTTTTGTTCCTTAGAATATAGAAATCATTCAAAAATTTTTTAGTTTTTGTCACAAATGCATTGTAAAAATGAAAACCCAACCTACTCCTCCTGGGCATATAAATAAACTAAATTAAGAAAAAAGAAAAAAAAAGAGTTAACCGAGAAGTTAAAAATAGAATGAATAGAAATAATAATACATAATAAGAGGTTACATGTATAAGATACATGTATCCGACTTATCCGACTGGGTCGTGGGGAACCTGGAGCCTATCGTGGGAGACTCGGGGCAGAAGGAAGAGTTCATCCTGGACAGGATGCCAGTCTATCACATCACAGGGCACAATCTTACACACACTCACACACACATTCAAAGGAAAATAAGCAGTGGAACGTCATGTTAAACTATAGTAACAGAACAAAATGTGCAAAAGATAGGGGAAGTGATATATCAAATAAAATCAAGTATTATTGACTTATTCAGCTTTTGTTAGCTTTTTAAACCAGAAACTGCAGCTTAAACATTGATCACTGTGAGTAATAAGCTGAACACAGGGTATTACTTCATTCTCTGATTATTTCGTTCTTAAGCAACGCTTAATATTTAATAATTTATGCAAACCTATGCAATTAATAGCCATGTTAATCATCGACATAAATCTCCATTGATCTAGCACTACTGGTGTAATAATTATTGAATACTTTTCAATGTGTAGAATAAGTGTTTAATGTGAGCTTTATTAAACAAAAGACCTTAATTAAACCATTTTATGTGTTCCTTGAAATATAGTGTTACCTTGTCGTTTTTTTCTTTTCTCTCTCTCTCTCTCTCTCTCTTTCTCTCTCTCTCTCCTCTGTAGAGGACATGTGAAGGATGAAGGAGGGCTTGTTGTAAAGGGTCATCCACCATTACTACAACAAAGAGGAGAAACCCAGCGGTCCAGCCTGCGCACGCACCACTTCAAAGAGGTGTGTGTCCACATCGCTAGCAGGGATGCAGCGCTTTAGAGAGAGGATTTAGTCATTTTTGTGGGTTGAAGTGAAAAGAACTGAGCAGGGCCACCAGAACAGAACAAAGTCAAAGTGTGACTGCCAGCCATCACACACTGCTCCTCCAAACCCTCCTGCTGCCTCACACTCCGTCTGTCCTGACAAGAATCACCCTGCCATGCAAATGAAAGGATGCAATTTATAGAGCCAGCACCAGTAAATGACAGCGATAATATGCAAGTTAATTTGCTACTGATGTCCAGTAAATTGGCGCTGCTGTGTTAATATGCAGCACATGTTTACTGTTGCGATATATTACGTGTTTTGTGTGACATTTACTAGAGGAAATGAGGCTCGGAGGAGGCATTGTGATGTGCCTAGCGAGCTTGCATTCCCAAAATATCCATTTGGATCTTGTTTTATGTTTTTTGGGATTTTACAGCCCATTGCCCAGGCTTTCTCTCATCTGTGAGCATTAACTGCATTACGTTAAGCAGTAACAGCCCCAACAATTTGTCTGAGGTGTGAATACTTCTATTTGTCAGCACTGAGATGACAAGTCCATCTCGAATCCTGAGCATCGGAATAATTAAAAGCGGACCTTGAATTAATGTGAAAGTTTCTTTGAACTAAATCTGTATCTTTCTATTGTATGCACTGCAACATTTTATCACAAGTTGTCATTTTTGTAGTAAAGCAAGTTGTCATTTTGTGGCCGCATCGCGCGTTCCTTTTTCTAAAAATAAAGGTCCATTGCTTAATGAGAGACTGCTAGACAGGCTCACACCTCCACCAGCTTATTATGCAGTAATAAATAAAGCACTCTGTCAGCGTTGCTCAGTGTCGAGGATAAACCTGGGAAGTTACTTAGGGAAAAACATTCGCGTGATTGTCCCTACAATGTCAGCTTAACCTGTTTTTTCCGCGTCTGCAAGTTGCTACCTCCTTTTCCTCCTAATGTTTCCTGATGGATAGATGGCTAATTTAACCCCCACAGATAGCCCTCCTACCTCTTAGTCAGTGCTAATAGCTTGGGTACTTTGTGTTACAATACTGCCCCCCAGTGTATGCACCCACCACCACTGCCTCTCTCTTTCCCGGACAAGAAGCAGCAGCTCCTCCCTCCTATTCGGTCCTCTGATGCATACCTTTTCAAGTTTGCCCTCACAAGTATTTAAAGCCTATGGGTGCTTGACACTCTGTGCTTTCCCATGTGTTCATGAGCTTGGAAGGAAATGGCAGGACGGACAGGCATCAGAGAAAGACTGGATGTATAATGTATGTGTTTTGGCACCTGACTCAGCATGTCAATGATTTTTGTTGCTTTCAATGCGCTCCTGGCTCCAGTCCAACACTACGCCATCGCTACCATTCCTCAAACTGCATTCCTATTTACGGCTGAGCTTGACAGGTGGCTCTTCCTCACTCTCCCGGCTTGTTGCAGTTCCAAGGCAGATAATGATTGCTATGGCTATAACATTATTGGCTTGTTTTTTCTGATGGCTATTATGAGCCTCTCAAGGGAGCACATATGAATCTAGCGAGGCCTGCACGCTACAGGCAGGCCTACTGTGCTGAAGTCGTAATCAAACTGAGTAATTGGATTCTGTCAGAACGACGGCTTGTTTTCTCATACCAATTCTTTTAGCTGCCAGTTTTTACACGTGTCCACCTTTTTTCATCCACTCTCAGCTCTCACACTTAGTGAAGATACATTGCACCTCCTTTACAGGTCCCAGAAAAGCAGAGTCCTGAGATCCTAAGGATTTAAAGATCCTTCAATCTCACCAAGACCCTATCTGTGAATGTATCTGGATTTGTTTAGTGGTCCACATATAAATATCTGTATTTGAATTCACAATGGGTGTGGCCTAAACCAGAATGATTGTTTGTTGTTTCACAAATCTACGATGATTACTGCTATGAAATACTTGGATAAAACAAAGGTAGAAATGTCATCAGGATGTAAATTCTGATTAAATCAATTCCTTACACTCATGTCACCTGAGAGTTCAAATTTTTGTTTGTAGTGGCCTGTCATTTTTTTATTTATTTTTTATGGAATTTAGTTGCTACTATTTCCCTAAGTACTACCACACTATTAGCTTTATTGTAAGACCACAAGCCTGCCCAGGCAGTCATTAATATGCACTATACATTCAAGTTTAACGAATATGGTCTTTGTCACAGATTTGTGGTTTCAGTGTGGTCATGTTTGCTTAGTTTCTGTTTTAGTCCTCCCCTGTCATTGGTCTATATCCTGTGTGTGCAAACCTGTTACATGTTTATGCACTGATTAGTTTGTCTGCTTACAGTCTCTAGTGTCTTTGTCTCTGTTATGCTTCTCTGGTTTGGGTCATGAATAAAAGCAGGCACCTCGAAAAGGGGCTCTTGATAATCGTAAAGATTTCTTTCATATTTCAATGATTTTATTTTACTATGCACATATATACATGTACATAGGCACACACACGGTGCTGCTCATCCTTGCTTATCCTTGCTGCTGCTCAATGAAACACAGAACATATGTTAGAGAAATCCTGTATAGGTGGGTGTTGATTCTTACAATTTACATTTTGGCTCCGCCCTCCATTCACAAATCAGTGCTAGGCCACACCCCCTTCTTCCAAATACTACGTATATATCTTCGTTTATATGTTCAATGTTTATGCTGTTCTAAACCTTTGTTTCCCAGGCTGTGTATCCAAGTTACTTTCTGGTTTTGTCCACTTTATTGTGTATATGTGTTATATGTATGATTATGGAATTATCGCTTTGTGGCATTACATTCCTGTGTATTTGTCTCTTGTCATGGCCTACAGCTCTAATTTTTGGATAACCTAAATAAACGACATGCTTGTGTCCCACCTCTTCACGCTGCATGCTCCAGTCATTATTGTGAGTTTCAGTCACAACGTTTTCATTGTGTCCTTTGCGATCCCAATTCACATATCTATTGCAAATCAGATCCACTGTGAACAAATAAAAAATTAGTAGAGCACCTCCTTTTCCTATGTGTACTTGTGTCCAGTTAGTGTCTGTTAATTCCGAATAATGTTTTCAAATAAATGCTTGGATGTATTTGGCAGGAAATCAAGTTAGGTGGCATGGACTATTATACTGGCTGATGCTCCTGGTTACATAACTCCACTGAACTATAAAAGGGACATTATTTATAATCTCACTCTCCAGTGTCACCCACATAAGGATGGGCTCGATTTGAGTCTGGTTCCTCTCAAGGTTTCTTCCTCATATCATCTCAGGGAGTTTTTCCTTGCCACCGTTACCTCAGGCTTGCTCATTAGGGATAAATATAAATTTAATTTTAAACTTAGATTTAAACTTTTTTAGATTTTTATTCTTATTTTTTTTTTTGTTTTTTTTCTAAAGCTGCTTTGAGACAATATCCAGCGCTATATAAATTAAATTGATTTGAAGTAGCAAAGTATCTGGTTGGGTGCTAAGATCAGGGGCTAGCTTGGTGGTGAGTCTAGTGAGACAAGAAAGTGCTTCAGGGAGCAGATGGAGGCGTGCACTTTGATGTCCCATTTATCTCTGGCAATGGTTGGTGGCATTTGAAATGACTGACTACAGGATGGACACTACAAATCTTACCTAACTGTTACGGAACTTACTCTGATTGACTGATGTGCAGAGGACAAAGAGGTTGTGCTTCTCTGCTCTGATACATTTAGGAGTGACCTCTGGTAGGGGGTTTCTGACAGAGCTCAATGGTTTGGCCCTCTTTATGGCAAGAAATCTTCTTCAAGATCAGGATTTTTACTCTATCATCATGGGTGTCTGGGCTCCTGCCGTGTTTTCGGGACAGCAGACTTTTCACTAAGAGCTCGGTGGATGTCTGTTGTGCTTTGAAGTTTTTTATCTGTGGTGTTTTCACTGTAAAACTGTTAAAAAGGATTTGAAATCACTAGGATCAAAAGCAACTGAAAACCATTAAGTCTTAAGAGAACTACCAATGAATTTAGATGACTTTAAAATCCATCCATCCATCCATCCATTGTCTATACCCGCTTATTCCTAATTAGGGTCACGGGGGTCTGTTGGAGCCTATCCCAGCGCACATAGGGTGAAAGGCAGGGGAACACCCCAGACAGGTCGCCAGTCCATCGCAGGGCCAGACTTTGAAAACCATTGTAGCTTATAGTAATTATTTACAAAGTTGTGTATAACATTTTTATTTGAGCTTAATAGTTGATTATGAATTTGTTATTGAGGTCATCTTTCTTTGAGTTTCAGCTCAGTGGTAACTAAAGAAAATCTTATAATTTGAAATAAATTAAAAGCATGAACCTGCTGAATCCTGCAAACATCCAACCGTGAAAGCATGCTGGCTGTATCATAAGTGTGACATGGAAAGCATCTTTCCAACTTGACTTGTGACAGAGGCTAGGCTTTACACCAGCCTCCAACTGTAAATGCCAGCGTAAATACACTCCCACATTTCTCACAGCTAGAGAGGCAGAAGCTGTAAAACGCTCAGATTGATAGAGCAATATACAGTTCCTGTTCTGAGCTATTGGTGCACACTCCTGCAGGGCATGAACTGGAAAGCATCCTCCTTTGACTCTGCATTAAAAATAAACGTAGACAAAGCATTGCCTTATCAGCAGCAGCATCAGTGACTCCCCGCTCTACTTTTTATTACCAGGTTCACAGCAAAGAACAATTAACAGCTCGCCATGGGGCCGCAGAGCACGGAGCTGAATCACCCTGTAAGCGTGGCCCTCTAGGCCAGTACTAATGTGTCCCCCATAGTGCACACTTCCATAAATTACAGACAGCATGAGGAGGCAGATACAAATAAAGGTGATTTAGCCCAAAGAGATGCTGAGGGATGGCTCTCATTAGCCCAGAGTGGAACCGCAAGTCCGGACTTAACGGAGAGGAATTCCTGCCCATTAGTGCAATGGCAGCACGTGTATTGATAGGTTTTTAATAAGGCTCTGCATTAATGGTTCTCATGAGTGAGTGGGTTTATGGTAATGGGGACAGGCAGCAGGAGGGGGCCACAGGAAGTCTCATTTTTTTTGCTGGGAGGGTAGATTTTTGCCCGGAGTCCTCATTCAGGCAGCTTCACAAGCTTCATGAGGACTGCACGTCTGTTGTCGAACCTTTTCACTGTGGATCGGCGCAAATGGGGCTGAGATAAAAAAAGTGTCTTCGTATTAAATTGAGTGACACCACTGAGAGTGGAAGTGGCAGAGATAAACCTTGTGAAAAAGACTTCTCGCATGTGTGGGATTCTTCATTTCCGCCTTTTAAGAAGCTCATTTTCTCCCATCTCTAGTTTTAACCCTACATTACTTCTTCTCTGCCTGGAGATGCTCTAATTGAAATATTCGCTGCAAGTTAAGTAAATGAAAATGGTTTAATCAGCCCTCTTTTTTCCCTCCCTCTATCTCCCCTGTGTCCCAGGGATCTTTCTATTAACAGAATCATTAGGGGATCAATTTTTTTTTTAATAGCCTGACAACTCTATTGCCTCAATGACACATATATTGAAGACTAATCTTGTACCAAAATGAACTTTGCAGCTATGAGTTGGACTTTTGTTGTTACCAGAACCACACAGAATTTCTCCCCTTTCACCTGCAAAGATTGAACAATCTGGTGTGTTAGATGACCAGTGGCTTGCAGTGTGTGTAACACGGGCATTCAGCGGTGTCCGATCCAGGTATTTTTCAAGGTCTAAAGTGCTTACAGGCAACTCTGACATTTTGGTAAATAATATCATGCATCACGTTTTGTCATTCAGTGCCTCTCTTTTTTTTGCTGTGAACTGGATTTTCTAGGGGAAGAAAAGTGGCCTCCCAATTTATAGCAGTAAGCAAGAAAGTCAAGTGTGGGGATTTTCAAATATGAAACTTCAAGATATTTTGAAAAGCGCATTCATGAGAAAAGGTATACGACAATATCATGGACCATTACAAAGTGAAGCACAAAATTCCTGGTTCTCATAGACAAATGTAAAGCTTGTAATGAAAATATGAAAAAGTCTGAACTGTCGCTATTTCAGGGACATTTGCTACAAGTTTAGTTACAGCCTTTTGACCTGAAAAACACAAATCCCTTTGTTGACACAAGTAAGACATTGATTGATGAATCCATGGTTTTAACCAAAAGCTTGTAAGGCTCTCTGTTGCCTATTCTCTTAATGAAGTATTTTATTTATTAGATTTTTTTTGTGGGGGTGAAAGAGGATTTGAAACACAATGTTACATTTATAATGGCGTCAATAAGCCGTAGTAGTAGTAGTAGTAGTAGTAGTAGTAGTAGTAGTAGTCTTATTAGTATTATATTGTAGATGTTTTTTTTTTTCTGTCCTAATCTCGTTCGTTCCTCTAAAGCAAACAGAGGAATGTTAATGCATGCACTTTTATCATAATGATCCTAATGGAATCAGCAACCTCTGTCAGTTAATCACCTGACAGCACAAAGAGAGAGGCGTGCTGCATCTCATTTCCCATAGTTTCCACTTCATTTTGACAAGTGCAAGAAAGAGTGTTAAACCTTTATAGCATACCAATGCTGAGATCTATCATGACCTAAGCAGCAGTTTCTTCCAAGAGGAGTCATGTCTTATGGAGGAGAAGACTTTTTTATTAAAACGGTAGCGATCCCCATCTGGGCATTGAACTACTATTTGTTATCCAACAAATGGGAAGAGAAAATGAACGTGACGAGCCCAGGAAGCCCGTGGGTGAAAGGACTGGGTAATGAGTTCCCGGTGTCCACCAGTCACATGCTGGTGCTGCTACACGATGCATTTTAAAAAGCATGTCATCCATAATGGATGCTATCCCCACCCTGCCAAACACCTGTGGAGAGTCTGACTGTGCAGTAACATGTTTTTAACATTGCTTATATACAGCTTGTTTGGGAGATTTCGAGAAAGGAACACGCAGAGTAATAACTACAGCAGCCCACCAACTGGCTCGATATTGATCTAATACATTTTCCATTTCAGTGTGATTAGAGAAAACACCTGAAGCGTCAAAAAGGGTCTATTTTCGAAGTCTCATTGTTATGCCAAGTTTTCGATCAAAGTAAAGAAAGAATGAATCCATTTTATGTAAATGAGGCCCTTCTGACTGCTTTGTATTGGACTTGACCTAAATGAACTACAACCGATCTAGCTCGCTGAACTGTCTCTCTCACACACATAACCGTGCTAAAATTGTCTTGCCCCTATTTCTGACACATTTTTATATGCAGGCGATCTTTTCTCCTTGAACATTGCGTGTTAAATTTTTAAAAGTCACCTAATTGCGGGCAGAATTGGAAAACACTATTTAGAGATAGCAGTCTCTCTCTCTCTCTTTTTTTTTCAATTACCGTATTTAGGCGAATAATCCTATCACAACAGAAAGCTCCTTTTACCCTTACTGCCAGAGTGCATGGCTGTCAGGAGTACACACTGCAAGCAAGCGAGGCCCAAAATGAAGCAAACCAATCAGCTAACAAATCTGTTTTTCTCCCCTCTCTCTCTCCTTCTCTCTCACTTTCTCTCTCTCTATCAGATGCAGAGGTCTGATAAGCAACCCCCCACACTCCCTCCACCCCGGTGTGTCTGCACTGTGGTGATAAGCAAATCAATATCCTGTCACTTCTCATTTTTACTCACCCAATCCTACTCTCTGCACCTTGTGCAAGGTGACAAGGCCAGGTCTGTGGTCTGGCCAAACAAAATCTGCACTTTTTTTGCAGAATATTCTCCATCTACATCCTCCACTTGGTGTATAGAGCAGAGTAAAGTACAACTCCATGGAATAATGGTTACGGATGGAGATGTTCATAGTGATCAGAGTGACGGAAGTCACATAGTCACAGTTAACACACACACACACACACACACACACAGACACACACACTGGTGGAGGATATGATGTACAAAGTAAACTGATCCCTTCGCTTTTTCAGTTACACATTCAGAGCAGGGTAAGAAGGAGAACATCACCTATGCGTTAAATACCTGGTTTATATCCGTCCTGTCATCTCGATTTCAGAAATGAAGCTCACTAAATATTAATGAACATTCTACCGCATAGGATTCAACTGCAGTCTTGTGGTCATAACCTCACCTGGGGTTTCCTCAGTTACAGAAACTGTTATTTATAATATAGTTGTATGCATATAAATATTATTTATGGAATATTTAATGATTTAATAGAAATTAAAGCTGTCAGATATTATTATTATTATTATTATTATTATTATTATTGTTGTTGTTGTTGTTGTTGTTGTTGTTGTGGGGGGCACAGTAGCTTTATGGTTTGTACATTTACCTCGCACCTCAAGGGTTAGGGGTTCGATTTCTGCCTCCACCTTGTGTGTGTGTGAAGTTTGCATGTTCTCCTCTTGCCTCAGGGGTTTCCTTCCTTAGTCCAGAGACATGCACTGTAGGCTGATTGGCATCTCTAAATTGTCTGTAGCGTGTGAATGTGTGTGTGGGTGTGTAAGTGTGTGTGCGATTGTGCCCTGTGATAGACTGGCATCCTGACTTGACCCAGTAGGATAAGTGGTGAAAAGAATGGAGAGATGATGATGATGAATATTATTATTATTATTATTATTATTATTATTATTATTATTATCATGATCATTATTATTATTATTATTATTATTGTTATTTTTATAAAATTTCCATTCAACTTCATTCAACATGGAGCTCCTCTTAAGTTGAAATAAGCAGCACACAAAGCAGTTCTATGAAATAAAATATAAATAAATATATTTCTGCACTCAAATAGTCATGCTCTCCAACTAAAACTATCAAATACAATAGTCACAATCCCCTGACACACATATTTTAGTGTTTTCTAAAAGCATCCTTGATATTTCCCTCTTTTATGTATAACATTTAAATGTGATATGCAATACGTGTTTTTTGTTATGTTTGCATGTGTTTTTCAGCTAATTCCCTACTAGAAATGTTTTGGTGTTAGTAGATTTGTTGGTTGTGGTGGATTTCCAGCCTCAAATAGCTTTTTTTTTTTTTAATAAAAAGAAAAAGAAAAAAAGAAACACCCTGTATGTCTGTAATATTATTAACTATTGTGACTAATACTGTGTCGTCTGAGGGTGTGGCCTCTATGAACACACTTCACCAATTTTCGTTACTGGTCATTTAATCATGAGTAGTCACCATTTGCCATTTTACTGAAGTCGCAGGATCTGTGTTATGGGTGAATACTAGACTTGCCCAGCTTATCAGTCAGGCATGATGCAACATCGCTGTAAGTTTTCAATTCCCCCTGAAGTAGTCAAAAGCAATTTCATACATATGGAGCACTGTGATCTTTAGTGTGGTGCACTGTGCTTTGCCGATCATTAGTATGTTGTCCGCTAGCATTTTGTCTGATAGTTAGAGCAATATTTGTGAAGAATTATCATCAAAATAACCATAAGGGCACTGCAATGTGTTGCTGTTTCAGTAATAACCTACTTCTCCTATAGCACCCTCTTCAAATTGTTTTGAAAATAAATGTATTAAATATTTAGACTGGTATAAATGAAATGTATAAATCCCTATGGGAAGGACAAATGAATTAATTAATTAATTAACACCTGACTAATTAATCTGTAAGTTATGCATGAAGGTAGGCATCTAAAGATGTACTTTCCATGTTTCAAGGTCATTATTGTTTATATATATATATATATATTTTTTTTTTTTTTCTGAAGTTGAACTGAAATGGAATCTTGAAATGAAATCCTCGCTCTTGGAGGAAATCCGACTAAAACACTTTAACTTGAAATTTACATGCAGAAGAGAAAACCATCCTGAATTTCCTATAGTAAAATATTTCACCATGTGAAATCATCCCAGCCTACCACACATATACATAGAAGACAGTAAGGCATCTTTTACTGCAAACTGCATTTCCATAGTGTAAAAGATTTAATAATAATATTCAAAGGTACCCAAACAATTACATTAATCTGATCAGTAGAAAAAGAAACATCTATAAACATCTATTAACTAGCTTCAAATCAGAAGTCAACAGACTATTAGCTAACATTAAAAAGAGTTATTACTACTGTTATTACTAATTGGTTAGCAATAGTGATCATTCATCCAACTAACTTCATTCAGTCAAGTGAGAGATGCTCATCAACCAACTAAGGTCAGCAATTCTAACTCTTATAATTAATAATTCCTATTTACCTACTACAGTAAAACATTGATTCTATTAGTGCTTATTTATTAGTTGTCCAATACAATAAGATTACTTTAATCTGTTTACTGCTGGTGGTCTATTACTGTGTATACACTGATCAGGCATAACATTATGAGCAGTGACAAGTGAAGTGAATAACACTGATAATCTCCTCATCATGGCACCTGTTAGTGGGTGGGATATATTTGGCAGCAAGTGAACATTTTGTCCTCAAAGTTGATGTGTTAGAAACCGGAAAAATGGGCAAGTGTAAGGATTTGAGGGAGTTTGACAAAGGGACAAATTGTGATGGCTAGACGACTGGATCAAAGCATCTCCAACACTCAGTGGCAGGCTGTGCATTTCACACCTAGGCCTTCATTGGTGTCCTTCCTGAATTAATCCACCTCTATGCCATCATTATGACGCTACCATGGGCATCGCTAGGCCATTTTCTACTCAGCCCTCCTAAAATTCTGCAATTCTCCATAACCTGTATACAAATACGTAATGGCCTCAGTCCCCTTTAAATTTCATACGAAAACGGTGGCAGACTTCGGCTCTTCCCCGTCTTTCAGCGCGTTCTTCATCTGCAGACCGCGGCGTCGCAGAGCGAGGATCAAAGGACAAGTGTGTGTGTGTGTGATCAGGAAGACTCGTATTTGGCTTGTTCAGTACTCAAATGTTATACACATTTATGCAATACAGTGTAATGCTGCAATAAGGTTACCATCCTACCCTGTTAGTCAAACCTTTATTTTATTTCATTTATTTATTTATTTATTTTTTACTATTATGCCCTCATTGGGGGCTGATCCCCCCCTTAAATGAAAATTCTAGAATCGCCCCTGGACGCCACAGCAATAGATACTAATCAACCGTTAAATAACAAAGTAAAAAAGAAATTAGTCTACAGTATTTCACACCTCACAAGGAATAGTCCATTTTATTACTGTTACTTTTCTCAAAAAAGACATTCTTGATGACGTATGCAGCAAACTGCAATCTCTGGAGGACGCAGCATCCAAAATGAGACGCAGCGAATATAGAAACAATGTATATGTGCGGTTCGCTGCCTCTGACTGCTCCAAATATCCAATCAAAGGACGGGAAATTGCTGACTTAATCGTATGACTGCTAGATGGCCCCAGTGACGCCAACTCGAAATCTGATTGGTTAAGATAACAATTTCATTGCCACTTATTTTCAGCTACGGGCGCCTGCACTATTGATTCTGAAGGCCTTACGGCAGATTTTCACTCTGGCGATACATGATGTCAGCCACTGGCTTAAATATGATTGGATAAATACTCTTATCATAAATATACACTACTAGAAGCAGCGCAACCAAGAGAAAAGCTATGAAATGTAGAGAATAGACTATTGGGAATAATTTAATACACATTCATGGAAAAATATATTACATATATTCATATGCAAGTCAGTGATTCAGATCAATGCTGTTTAGGCCAGCAGAGACGACGCCCTGACGACCCACCACTGCCAAAACTGTGTGGTCTGATGCAACAGACGAGCTACTGTTGCTCAAATTGCTGAAGAAGTTAAAGCTGGTTCTGATAGAAAGGTGTCAGAATACACAGTGCATCGCAGTTTGTTGCGTAGCCACAGACCAGTCAGGATGCTGACCCCTGTGCACTGCCAAAAGTGCCAATGATGGGCATGTGAGCATTAGAACTAGACCTCAGAGCAGTGGAAGAAGGTGTCCTGGTCTGATGAATCACCTTTTCTTTTACATCACATGGATGGCCGGGTGCGTGTCACTTACCAGGGGAACACATGACACCGGGATGTACTATGGGAAGAAGGCAAGATGGCAGAGGCAGTGTCATGCTTTGGGCAATGTCTGCTGAGAAACCTTGGGTCCTGCCATCCATGTGGACGTTACTTTGACACGTACCACCTACCTTAGCATTGTTGCAGACCATGTACACCCTTTCATGGAAACAGTATTCCCTGACGGGTGTGGCCTCTTTCAGCAGGATAATGCACCGTGCCACAAAGCAAAAAATGGTTCAGGAATGGTTTGATGAGCACAACAACAAATTTGAGGTGTCGACTTGGCCTCCAAATTTTCCAGATCTCAATCCAGACGAGCGTCTGTGGGATGTCCTGGACAAACAAGTCACTTTGCAGCTTTCCATGCCATGACTGGTCAGGGCTGTTTTGTCAGCAAGGGACCAACACAAAATTAGGCAGGTGGTCATAATGTTATGCCTGATTAGTGTATGTAGTGGTCTGCAGAAATCCATCGGATGCTTCTGAAACTGAATTCTGGAAAGAAAACACACTAGATGCCCTTATGTACTACAGACATAAGGACAGACTCAGCCAATTTTTAACATTATAATCCTCCAAAGACACACTAAATGATTTGAGCACTTAAGAAACCATCAATATATATTTTAGTAAAACACTGTGGAATGTTTTATGTATGTTTAAGGGTCAGTTTCACAAGCAGTCAGTCTGTCTAAAGATGTTTGAAACCTTGGTAGTTAACTATGACTTCTTTACACAGTGAAATGTCTTGATTGGATACCTAGACATATTCCATAGAGAAAGAGACAAATACATAATCAATTCAGCTTGCAATTCAGTTTTGTAATCAGATACAGCTGTCAAAATGCACCTGTGTCATTATATGATCATAAAACCAAAGAAGGCAGCTAAGACACTCTGTACAATTAGCCAGCAATACACAGCTCACTGAATTAACCAGCGATGATTTCAGCACCAGTGTAAGAGTGAGCAGTGATCACTGGAGTGAAGAGATGACACTGAGGCTTGTGTTCTAATGCATGACTGACATTCACCTCCGGAAATAAGACTAGAGAGACTGATGTGTGAATGATTTGAATGATCAAAGTGATTATGTATTTCCCTCCATAAACCTGACACTAAATAAAGTGCCATTAATGTAATTAAAGTAGATGAGATTGCCAATCAACAGGTAGGTGGGTGGTAGGTGTTTGCTTGCCTGTCAGCTCACGATCAATTTATTAAACCAATTTAACATCATCCCTGAGACAATATAGAGATATCACAGGAGTAATTAAAGATTCTTAAAATAGTTTGCAAGGTAAATACAATGATATATATTCACAGTTCTCAGCAACTGACATTATATAGTATTATTACTAGCTGATTAGCAGTGGTGATAATGGTGACAATGGTGATATGTAGCAATGGTTGTCTATTCTGAGTGCAGTATCCCTTATGATAAGTAATTACCATAAGGGATAATTATGATAATAATTTCTAATAATTATATTAAAAAAATGACTTCAGTATTCAACAAGAACAAAATAAATAAATAAATAAAAAAAATAAAATAATAATAATAATAACAATATATTATTATTATAACCATATTGCAGTGCAGTGTATAAAAAAATATAATAAATGATACTATAATAAAAGTGAGCACCTATGTATGGAATTTGTCTATACTGTATGATTGATTTAAAGTATTTTACAGGTCTGACGCTGTATGTTAGTAGATAAGACCATACATTTCCTGTATATTAGCACAAACCCTACATTAGCTGGATGCAGACATAAACAAAGAGCCAAAGCCCTAATAAAGTGAGATATTGATGTTTCTTTATGTTATATTTATGTGGCATGTGTTACATCGTAGTGGCTCTTCGGGAAGATTAAGATAAGGCCTTTTACAGAGTACACCTTACTAACACAGATAGAGAGCACTCAGTTCTCTCTGAAGTCCATAGATTAGAGCCAATATGTGCAAGTTAAGCATGTCAATACAGGGCATCCACAGCTGAGCCCAGCTAATACAAAGAATGATGAAGTTCTCTCTAGAAGATTTCTCTTATTTGTGTCTATTGATTACTTCATTTTCTTCCTCCAGTGCAGTGCGGCTGCACACATATCTGTGGGCAAACCTCAGGAAAGCCAAGAAATAAATATTGTGAGAGTCCATTAGATGTAAGAGGCAGCTGTAAAACCGCTATTTAAGTAATGTCCTCACAACACACACTGTTGCACATGTTTATAAATGCTGTGCACCAGAGTGCACTCAGTATTCAATCTAGTCCAGTATCCAGCATACAGCGAACTGCCTCTCAGCCATTTCTATTCAACGTATAAAATAGTTATAGTTTCTCCCCCATCACAGGTGTTTCAGTGCCTTATTTTGCTTCTGGTGTCCTACTTCTTAAAAACAAAAGAAACGGTGTTACATTTAATATTTCCCATAGTCATTCAAGCCCAATCAGATTTCTCAACTATTCATACCGGATGTCACTTGTTAGAAACTTAAAATGGGTCCAAGAATGATTTACTTGAATATGCAGTGCCCAAGGCAATGTCAAATAATACTATCGCCGAATAAGATTGGCACAAAGGGATGTTCTCCTGAAACAATGCATTGTGGGTATTTTTTTTTTTTTTTCGGAGACTAGGGGCTTCTACATGAACTGAGGAGCTGGAAATGAAATGTCAGTCCACAAAAATGTCTCAAATTTCCAACTTGAAAATGTCACTCATGAAGCTGGCCTAATGAAAAATGGATGATCCTGGCCACCTCGCGCACATTAATGCACTCCAGCCAATCTGTCCCCTGCCGATGCCTGCTTATCTCCACAAAGACACACACACCCTTTGGCTGCTTTAGGTAAATAAACAATGGCATACATCAGACAAAAAATAGGAAGTAGATATGCTTAATGTACATTCATAAAAATCAAACCACAGATTGTTAGTCACGCTGAATTTTCGAGGAGCTTCCCGTGACGGTGGGGTCAATGAAGGAGTGACCACAATGAGTACAAATTTGTGGGTTTAACGGTAAACCAATGGATAGTGTGTGAATTGATTACTGATGAGACTTCACAATAAATATTCAGCTTTTGCTATATTCATTGACAGCCGGTTGTGACATTAGATGGAAGACCTAAAACTTAATATTTATCCTCAGCTCAACAACGAATTTATTAGGGTTGAATAATACACATAACATGAAGTCTTATTGATGTAATAATAAGAGTTATAGCAAACTACTAGACACACTTAAAGCCAAATATACAGTTGAAATCATGATTCCAATTTTTTTAAGATAAGAAACAAATGAACAAATTAATTAATCTAATGGTCCTGTCATTTGTCCTTTGAGCTTTGATTGGACCTTGATGTGCTCAGACTATCTACATCTATATCTTCTTTCTCCTTGAAATGCATTTTGGGGGATAAGGATAAATCTTTCACCCATATTACAATTTATATATGTCACATGAGCTTTCTCAATCGCTGTTGATGGTGTGTTATTTATGTGTCATGTCAAGTCAAGTCAAGAAGCTTTCATTGTCTTTTCAGCCGTATACAGCAAAATGAAACAATGTTCCTCCAGGACCTCAGTCAAAACCCAGAATTAAAAGAGACAACGCAGAGATATGTACACTATACATACTACATAAAGTACATGTGTGCAAACAGTGCAGTATAGTAGTAAGGGACAGTGCAGTGCCATCCAATGCACAGATTTGTAATGAATAAGTGAATCTGTTTGAAAATATCAAGCTAAATGCACAAGAAATCAAGACGCTTCATTCTGAGTAATCACCTGACACGACTGTTACTAATGAACAGCTCAAGAACAAATCAGACCCAGCTATGCTACTTCATAGACCACTGGTGATGCTGTTGCACTTGGTTGCAGAAAAATCCAAAATAATCATCTTTAAAGTATTTATTAACTGTAAATAATCTGACATAATCTGAAATAACCTTAAATAGGTGTCTTTTTATTTTGAATGGCCTAATACTGTTAACTTATTTACACCAGATGCCCCTAACTATATTATACTCTAACACACTGTGTGAAGCCATTTATTTAAAACTAAAAGTATTTTTTTTTGTATCCTGGAACAAATCAATCTAAAACTTTGGTTAAATCCTTAAAGTCAATAGAGCTAGAGTTTCTAGAGTTCAGCCATCACAGCTTATCTGTACTTTAAAATGCTTATGACCACACCATCTGATGCCTCGCTAATTGTTTGAACCTTCAACCAAGTCACTGGAATAATGCCATTATATCTTTTGTTCACTTGCTAATTATTCCCATGGGGGAAAATTAAGTATTAAAGCTGCATGAGTAGTAGCTTTCATTCCATTTCATTTTGCGAATATACCTTTAGGGGGAAAGTGTATGAAATTAAAATCAGTCTCTGATTATATTTCAGTCAAATAGGTGGATTTCATGTTTTGACCATTAAGCGTGTTGTTAAACCAGCAGAAGAGCTCTATTAAATGCATACAATATGGATGGATAAAAATGATTTAAAGGCTTGCCTGGAAAAGAGGGAAATTAAATTAGTATTAATGATGACTCACAAGAGGAAGATCATTTTCTATATTAATGTGTTGCATCAAATGAAGCAATGTATGATATTCGAAGGAAACAATACACAAAACTAATTTTACTAGGGTTAACCTTTCTGCATGGTAATGCACAAGAAGTAGAAGATTTCTGCATGATTTGCATGATAATCAACAAATTCACAGCAATTCAGGACTGCTGTCTGCTTCTTCGCATATCCTTCTAAATCCACACTCCTGGCAATCATTGGTTTAAACACAGCATGGCAATAATTCTGGGCTGAAAATCATTTAATGCTTTACTTTATCTGCAGTCACCTTGACAGCTGAAGAATGTGTATTTGCACAATGAGGCCACATTTGATTTATCTTCTCAGCCTGGATGTAATTTATGAACATACTTCGAGGTTCTCGTGTCATTACCCATCAAGCCGGATGCCTGTGCGCCACCGGGAGGAATCCGCTCTTTCTGAAAGATGGCTTGAAGTCTGGTGAAGTGCCTCACACCAGTCTCATTTTATTTCCTCAATTAAGTCTCCTGGCTCTGCACTAATCTATAAAAGAGGTACTCCATGAGGCATTGTGGCAATCCATTATGTGTAAATATCATCAAGTAAAGAACGGCACAAACTCAATAAACCTGGTTTCACTTAGCAACGAGTGAGAGCAGTGAGGGATTTTCACCGAGGTAAGAGTAATTAAATGAAAACTCACCAACTGTGTTTTAGTGGAGCCGCACAAGCGCTTTATAAAGCGCTAAAGACCCTCCAGTCATTGACAAATGTAAAACACATACGATGTTGTCTACGGAATCAATTTCTCATTCAACATCAAAATTTAATTAGCCGATTACTTCTGGCGAAAGACAATAGGACAGCTGTAGATTGCATTCATATCGATCCGGTGAGGCTGTCTGTTAAACAGACAAATTAGAGTGAGGGGTGTTTTCAGTGTGTGTTTGAAAGATGAACTGTGGTATCTAGATTAGCTGTATGCACTCTCTCTCTCTCTCTCTCTCTCTCTCTCACACACACACACACAAAAAAAACATGTGCACACCCACATGGGTAGGCATGCAAGTACACATTCACCTCAATTCTATAAAGCAGTTCGTTGCACATCTATAAATAGACTGTGGGGCACTGAACAACCTCAATTTGCCACACACCCCATATCCCTTTCCCCCCCAACCCCATCCCATACACTTCCATTGCAATTATGCCAAGGTTTATTTCAGTTAAGCAGTCGAGCAGGCAGAACAGATTCCACAGCTTATTCAGCGGCGGTTAATAACATGCAGAATACTTCATAGTACGTATCAATCAACTTGATCAAAAGGAGAATGTGAATATAACCCAGTTAACTAATGGAGGTAATGAATAAGTGAAATGAATCATATGGTTATTTCAATGCTGATGTAAGAATGCTCTTTCATGCCCCACTGAATGTGATCATTTTCTCATTCACAGTGCACATAGCCTGTATGAGGACTGTAGACCTCAATCTCTCTATTTCTAAGGCTAGTTCTTACTTTTGTATGACACGTTTTTTGGTTTGGTTTTGTTTTGTTTTTTACTCAGTGCTGGGTAAATGAGATGGTATTTTTCATTGTGTGTGCACCATCTGCCATCTGCAACACCTCAAAGTTTTTCTTAGAAGTTGAAGACCCTCGGATAGCAGAGCCCTGTATTTTATTTGCTGGCCCTGAGTGAATGTGAAATCTGAAGGTAACACTCTATAAATCTCCAACGCTGAAGCCATGGTCAAGGATTGAAGGTCAACCAAGTGAACCGATCACCAATTTTAGTTTGTAAGACATGAACACTTTAGTACAGCACTTTTTAGTGAGCAAAGGCGAAATGGTAGCTGCTGAAAATGTTCAGTTGTGACAACACTGGCCTCTGGTAGGCTAATAAAATAAGACAGGGATATGCTGTTATAGGAAAATAATCATGGCTGAGATGCTTCCAATAACAGTAAACTGTTTTATACTTCTTATACAATACCTGTCATAACCACCACAGAGAATTCCTCCCCAGACCACCAGGGGGCACTCTTATTCATTGTTTGAACTTCTGTTGTCTGCTCCATTTCCATGTCTGCGCTTGATCTTGAACTATTTAAGTTCTTATTTTTATTTCTTTACATGTTGAAGCATTGTACATCCCCCATTTCTGTTTATCCATGTTTGTGGTCACTGTTTACACTGTGTGTCTGTGTGTGTGTGTGTGTTCTTTCCACTATCTTCTTGTTCTTCTATTTATTCCATATTAAACCCTGTTCCTGAGCAATACTTCATGATTTTTAATCATTTATCGTTTTATCTAACATTATGGAAAGTCACAAAACAAGTTAGTTCCTGTTATCCTTTACATTAAAGCAGCTATAAGCAACTGTCTTTCTCTTAACAGCCTACCTTCTCTCTCTCTCTCTTTCTTGAAGTTATTAAGACAAATTGCTGACATGCTACTGAGAAAGCAGAAAGCATAAGCCCTCTCTCCTGAAGACTCCCCCGTGGTGGAAAATTTACTGACGATCCATTTTTTAATTGCTTATTATTAGTATTAGATTACGGAGAGTGTCTACTACACTAACGAGAATTGAAATGATAACCTATTAGGAGGAGCATGTTAATATCAACCTGTAATCCAGTTACAAACAGAGCTGCTGTGATAGGAAATAAAACAACACGATCTGATTTGAGAATCCAACAGCTATTGTTTTAACTACAAAGTTACAAACTCAATATCAATGAATTAGGCTAGAAGGACATTACTGGAGAAATCTAAGCTCTGGAGTTTATGTATGCTCCATGCTCAGGAAAGAAAAAAGGCTACATTTCCTGAAAAAATGTCATTTCCATGTTAATTATTTATATACGCCCATCGTGCACCCTGTTTCGTGTTCTTTTTCATCATTCGATGAGACGTGTAGGCCACGGTATTGAACAAGTGTAGAGTCATTCGGGTAAGAGGTCACCATTACAAAAGGAAAATGAAAGACTAATCAATCATTTTTGATCATTTTTATTGTGCTCTGTGAGAGAATAAACTAATGCTCATTACTGTTCATTCAGATTATGCTCAAACTCAAGCACTCATGTGTAATAAATTACTGTTACACTAGACCTCATTTATCACATTTGTCTTTTAATAAAAACTTACTAAACCGTGTTCAAGGCACAGATGATTTACATTTAGAGATGACCACAAAACTCTCACTGAGTCTACGAAAGCAAATCTCCGAGAGCTGAAAATGACAAATGACTAAATAGCATGTCTTCAGCATGCTGCGCGCTAAACATTCCAGTAATGCAGCTCATCCACTGCAGCGCATCAGCTACCAGAGACACACACTTTAACTCTCCCTCCTTTTATAGTGTGCCTAGTTGACTGGCAGGCCTTATTTCTCTTAATTTATAAATGTTTTCATTATTCTGGATCACTTTCGTTCGAGTCATTAACATTAAACGAGCTTCACAAAATAAATACGAGAATTAAACATGACAACCTGACAACATAATCACATCACGTTACTGGGATTGTTTATCTGTAAATCTATGCAGACTCATGAGCTCTTGTAGGATACTAACTCTTTTTAACATTTTTTAAACAAACTAGATTTTCCTGAGCACCGCATTTCTTGTGTAAATGCTCACAGCGCTATTTATGAATCAATTCATTCACATCCAATCTGATTAAATGAGGTTTCACTCAGTCTAAAACTTGCCAGATGAACAGGAGCCACCAGACGTTATTATGTGAACGTAACAAGGACTAATGTTTGATCAAGAATTGGCGAATAAAAATTTGGTGAGTAAAGGTTGGATGTTATCTTCAATTAGATGAAGTGGTGTCATAAAGATAATAGATGGGTGTGTGCATAGTGAATCATGCCCTGAGATGAGGAGCTGGGGAAAAAAAAAAGAAAGAAAGTTTTTCCCCTTGCTCTTTATGCAAACAGACTCAAGGAAATTAGCTCTTTGATGCTTTTGGTCTTGGTGGAGTGGAGGCATTCAAAAGAAGAGCAAGCATTCAGCTCAGCAGCAACTAATTAAGACTTAAGAAGAAAAAGAGGCTGTCGTCTTCGATTCTGCATTCATTCGCAGTGAGTGAGATTGTATTTGACTTGCTTTCCCCCGTGAGACTGTAGAGTGGTATAGAAAAAAAACCCCAAAAACAACAGCTTTGATTTCTGCATTTATTATTCTTCATGTGTTAGTGTTTTGGTATTGTCTTCTTTTGTGGTTAAACAGCATTAGACTCATTACGGAAACCGATGTACACTCAGTCCCCTAATACAGCCCACTGCCTCCTTTCATTCCACCCACACAAACTAACAAAGCTGCATCAGCATACAGCTATAGACGCTTTATATTAGAGCAGTAAGATTCAGACAAAATCCTGATATTCTCTAATTCGCTTGTTTCATCAATCATCTGCATTTGAGCAACATCACAGTAGCCTAGCATTGTTTTTTTGTTTTGCACCAGCGCTACTAAAAATCAGTGCTGAAGTTAATGAAGTGTGCAGATTCTATCAAAAGTAGTGGAAGACTCCCTTGTTTGCTCTTAAGGTATATGAGCCAGTGTCACTTCTTTATTTCGGCAGAAAAAGAAACATATATCTCCATCATGACACAAAGCTAAAAATGCTAACGTGATTCACAGAAACAGTGTCCAAAAATAAAAAAAAAACTAACTCTTTACTGAATAATCACTGATACGGTCAAGCTTGCTGGAAAGAGACATTTAACATTCATGGAAGAAGTTGCAGGTGTCAGCACTTTGTATTGATCAGGAGGGTTTTCTACCGCAGGAGAATCTTCAGGACAGCAGACTTTCTCTCTATAACATGACAAGCTTGAGGATTTTTTTTTTTTTTTTTTTACGACTAACCTTCAAGAGAGAGAAGAAAAAGAGAGGCTGGTGAGGGAACAAGTGTTCACACTTGCTATTATATAAGGACAACATAAGAAACTAACTTCTCTCTTGTATATTGTCCAACATTAATTATAAATAGAAATGGGTAAAAGTGTGCCATGGCATTCATTAATTGTAAGTGAAACTTTATTGTAAAAGAGGAGTAAAATACTTAGATATGCTGTTAATTAGAATTTTAATGAATCACATGATCCGATTGTTAATTATTAATTATTACACAAAAAATCTGTAAGCCCCTTTATTGTATTTTTTTTTAAATAAACAAATGACTAAACAGACTTTCGGTTTATGGCTGAATCTGAGCACACAGATGTGCTACAGCTGTTTTTTTCTGTGCACTTGCACCTTCTAAAATAACCAATAAGTAAAGGTGTATTTGAATTGTGAACTCTATATCTGTTCATATTAACACTATATTTTATACAGTTTATTTGCTGTATCCTTCAAACAAGTACAAACTTCAAGTAACCGGTTTGATTCTAATTAAAACTCATTAGATTCATTTACTGACATATTCGTTTAAACATGGATGAGATGAATCAAAAAATGGCTGTTGAAATGAATAGATGCTGACAATCACCTGTTTTTCATGGCCCTGGTACTTTAGTGTCACTTCCTGTGGGATGTGGACCAGAGTGAAAGGAGTGCAAACGACCTTGGGGCTATTGAGGGTTCCAGCGTGCTGTGAGTCATTTGGGGCCATGTAAAAATTATTTCACTCTCACCCTCTCTCTCTCGCTCTCTCTCTCTCTCTTTTTCTCTCTCTCTCTTTCGCTCTCTCATCTGTGACAGTTATTGATAAAGCCACTATAGTATGCCTTTTTGACTCAAGCCTACTTTACTGAACATAATGCTACATTTCTCCCCTGCTTTTCACCTAATGATGATTTATTTAGTCTTTGAACTTCAGCTAAATAACTTATTTTTTCTCCTTCCGGGAGCATAAATCTTCCGAGTTCCTGCTAATCTCCTCCCCGGATATTGTGGAAGGGAGGTCAGTTTCTCATATTCTGTATGTCGGTTTTAATAGGCTATTAATGAAGACACATGCAGGATCCTGTGGTTAATAAGATGGGTGTCAGGTCACCTCTTCCTGCAGGAGACATGGTGAAGAAACGCTGAGTTTCCCCACTCAACACAAAGGGGGAAACGGGGTGTCAAAGTGGAATTACTCCTCATTATAGAGCTGGATGAGCCAGTAAATCACGGCTGTACACGGTTTCCCATCATCACTCAGAATATCTCCGTTAGCATGCACTTGTTCCCGGTGACCTATAAAACCGCGCTGCCACATCTTTTGCAGATTACTTTTGAGAAGCGATGATATGTGTGTGTGTGTGTGTGTGCGTGTGCGTGTGTGTGTGTGTGTGTGTGTGGTAAGATGGGTGAGATGGTGTGATCGATTGCATACTACTATTGCCAAGGTAGTGCTATGATACTGGAAGCACTGGTCAGCCAAAGTTGCTCCACAGGTCCATGTCCTTCCAGAACATTCTGTGTTCAGCATGAAGTCTGCAGAAGGCGTCAGGCTGATTTATCCTGGCCTAACCTCAGCTAAGCAGGTGACATCTTGCCATCCCCTTTTACAAATGACAATGCTGCGACATCTTAACATGGGCATGCTCTCCCATTGAAAAATGATGTCTCAGGCCATTACGTCCTCGCAGTGCAGACTGCTCGTCCCATTAGATACCGCTCGCCGTCGCGCCGTGTAACTGCAAGCTCCATTGGCGTTTATTTCACGATTGGCCAGATGAGACACTTGATATTAACAACATTCTCCTTGATGTATGCCCCTCCTGATAACCACCAGCATGGGCGTCACGTCCATTTGTTAGCAGGTTCCGTTTCAGATGGCATTTAATGAAGAGAGGCCCCCAGACAGGTAATTCCGCTCACAGCTTTCATTTGTTATTTACCATTGTGGATGAATATTTTCCTGGCAGCTTGGTGGGCCCGCTCAACAGCACCTTGCCAATTTTCTCCTCAGTTCACCTGAATGACCTCATGACTGGACAAGGGATAAGAATGAGATGGAGCTTTCCATTGGGATCAGGAGGCGTCGGTGCCATCTGTTGCCACTCTGTTGCCAGCTGAGACTGAAAGATGGTTTGATTTTATTCTTATCATTTTGCGGGATGCCGTGAGCCCAACCGGCAACACAGGATTTGAGTCTTCTCTGGTCTAGGGTTCTGTCAAGTAAAAGAAAAAGAAAAAAACAGTGACCCAAAAGAGGATGAAAACTTTACCGAGTAAGATGTGGCTCAAAATAAATTACAGCCAAACTCAATTTACTTCCGTTTTTTGGCTTCTGGCAGAGACACTCACAAAAGCCAAACAGTTGAGCAACTAACCAGCTGTGCTTCAGGAAAGACTGCTGTTTATTTATTTATTTATTTATTTATTCATTCATTCGTTTTCTCTGCTTTTTTTTCTCCTAAAAAGTCCTACAGACAAGGACATCAGTGTGCTTGATTCACACAAGTGCCATGCAGAGCACATGGAAAAGACACAGAGGTAATTAAATGACACAGTGCCAGAGGCCTCTCTCTCCCTCGGTGGTCAGATGAGAGAGATCTATGAAGTCTGGATAGGTCACAGGGATCAGGCTGGATTTACTGCCTTAGTCCTGCGGCTCTCTCTATGGCTTTTTTTTTTGTGACGGTATCTTCGGGACTCAAAGCTGCAGCTCTAGCATCACTTATTTTCACTCTCTCCTCAGCAACTACTCACAGAGAACAGGCTTCTTCCTCGGCTAGAGCAGGAGATACTGGAACACAAAGTCTAGAGCACCACTGGATTTACCTTGAATGTGTGGTTGTTATAACGGGAAAAAAAAACAAACAACAACAAGCAAGTTTAAGAAATCCTCGAAAGAACTTCAGAGCACAAACACGAAGGATTGTTTGGCTGCAGAACTTTAGTTTAATAGTTATGGATACTGGAAGAAGTCAGCTCACTGGAGTATGACCTCAGCTGACAGTGAAACAGCTATTGTGCTGTTATCTGCGTCTACTCGGCCAACAAAAGTTCAAGCTTTCCGGTGCAGATAATAAAAAAAAGCCTTCAGAAACCTGTGTTTTCAATTCCATGCAGTTGAACACTATTGATTTGGAGTTCATCACCTGGTGTATTGATTTTATCTTTTAAAAGAAGCCTACTAAAAATGCTAAGCAAAGAATGGTGCCTCTTATTTATAAGGTCAACATCTCGTGGGATTTTTACAGAGTTACACACTCCAAATCAGACAGAGAAACAATGCATAATTTAGAAACAAGTCCATCATTTGTAATACATGAAAAAAAAATAAAGTCAAATAAATATTAAAGTGGCTGATGATGTTTTATATGATGAGCAGGCGAAGGTGCTTACAAAGTAATAAGAGTGAACTCTCACTAATATTAGACATCATAGTTTGTTTTGGTTTTTTTTCCTTCTTCATCTTCTGAATTCTTGAGTGTTTGCTTTGAATAGCCATTGGCTGTTTCTTGAGGAAACAGCCAGTTCAGCCTTAAGGGAAGGTTAGGCTGTGTCCATGAAGGTACTTCAGTGTCATGGAGAATTTTTTTTTTCCTTCAGGCATTATTCTGAGGAAAATATCAATTAAATATCAAAGACAGAAGTCCTTGAATGCATGCCCCAGGCACTCTTTGTATAACGCCATCTTCTTTTCACTCTTGCCTAACAGATAACCAAATTAAACCGCAGTGCAAATGTGAGAGGCTACAGGCTGAGCGGACAAGCGGTTCTCAGACGGCTTACGGATGTAAATATCCATAGGAAGACACGATCTCTGTGTGCATGAACTGGGGTGATAAATTGCACAGACAAATGCAAACTGGCTTTCATTTCTTTCATTTCAATGTAAAGGATTACAGACTTTAATTCACATTCCGTTCAGACATGAATATTGTATTTAGTTTGTAACCACCGCACACCACAGGCATAGCGAGGTACAATTATCTGTAATAACACAAGTCAATAGCACCTGTTGACTTGTGATGATTTGACTTTCATCACAGCCTCATTTCGATGCAGAGAGCGCCACTCAGCCTGCTGTCCTATTCATTCAGCCCACACTAAAAGTCAGCGCCAATCCAGCAGCGAGTAAACCCAAGCAACCTGTACGGTGCATCAATATAGGAATGCAGGTAGTCGTCCTCCTGGCTACTTTGTATCGATGGATATAAACTCTCTCCTAGAGTTCATTTGTTCTTGCAGCCATTAATCCACAGCCAGCCATCTTCCATCCTAGGGTTTAGCAGTTTCTTTTCTCTCTCTCTTCTGGTTAGAGATTGGGGACGCAACAGGGGGCAGAGGATATTCTGGAATACCAATTGGCCTCACTGGAGGGGGTGGAGTGCAGGATCTTGATTATAGATTTTGTTTGAAATGTCTGTGTGTGTATGAGAGAGTGAGCTTGAGTGTGTGAATGAAAAAGAAAAAAAAAAAGACACGTCTAGTTCTAAAGCAGTCACCACCAGCACCACAAGACAGATTTAAAAGCATCGCCTCAATGCTACTGCTATCTGCAACTCACACAGTATCATGTTCATCTTCTGAAAAAAGACCTGACATTTCTTGAAAAAGAAATTTCTGTTCCAAAAAAAAAAAAAAAAAGTGATTTACTATGCTCTAACGTAACATATTCTAGTGCCTTTCGGATTTGCCAAACCATATTTGTGACGCTTGAGTGAATGTAGCTCATCTTTGGTTTGGTTCCCAAGACAACAGAGGTTTCTCTCTTGAGTTCTCTCTAGACTATCTTTGTTGTTACTATGCATACAGGGGTATGACAGATAGACAGACAAACAGACACAGCAACTCTGACCAGAAGCCTCTGAATTGGCTGTAACATCATGGCCAAAGTTTGATAAAGCTGCACTAGGCTGGTGTGGGCACAAGGGCAATGGTCAAGTGACGGGACAACGCCGAAGGATCAATACCGATCACTGTAGCTTCCTCCTGTCACTCACTGAGTAGCAGTTTTTTTTCTTTCCCTCCTCCTCTGACCACTCACCCACTGCAGCAAACTGGTAGCTCCTCTATTTCAAACAGCAACATTGCCCCCTGTTGGTCAAACCCACTGCCAGGTTCCTGCTCTGCCAGTGTTTGAAGAATGGCTGCTGTGAACCTTTTTTAAGTGCTCATCTGTTTTATTGATTGATACATCTTCTTCTTGAATGGAAAGAAAAAATCATTTTTCCCACTGCTGAAGTTTGACTTACCTTTGGTTGCCATTACCTTAGTGTGTGTGTGTGTGCTTTTGACATGAGGGACAGAATCTCTGCCACTCCGGACTCGTTATTCACGCCGAGTCCTTTTGCAGGTCTGACAGATTCGCTGTGAGAGAGTGCTGCTGCTAGAGCTGCACAGTGTGGCTGTCCGCGGAGGCGGGTAATTATCTCTTATGATGACCAAGTATGACAGCAGACAACGTGACTGGCTTGGTTATTTTGAGTAAGAAGCAATGATTTAAAGGCCTGTAGGGGCCAGTGTCCAGAGAAAGATAAGTTGCTGACCAAGGAACTAGACAGGCACTGTGGGGCGTTATTACCTGATGGCCTCAGATGAAGAAGGAACTGGAATTCGGATCTAAATGAAGGCATTAGGATTTGAAATTCCAGGGCAGCAAAGCCGAGGACGCGATGCAAATGAGCAGGCTACACAGAGATGCTGTTTTGCGTTTAAACAATCACACATATGTAGCATTCAGAGTAAATTTAAAGACGAGAGCAGTTTAGTGGCTGATTAAGCAACAGACAATTTAATGGATGCATTTACCCAATTTAATCACAGCATGGAATGGCATTTTGCACTAATTGAATAATTAAAGCTTAGGGGAAAAGAATGTGACTGTAATAAAATGCATAAAATTGGCTTTTTATTTTTGTATGCATTTTCCATTTGGACTAGATTCAAACATGTTCACCATGTAGTCGCCATTTCCTTTCACACACTTTCTCAATAATAGTTAATTACTGTAACCATTCTGCCATTCATAATGTGGTATTTTTAATTAGATCACAAAATGTCAGCATTTCACTTTCACAAAAGATTAATAGGATTTGGATAATTTTGTGTCCCTTTAGTTCCCCAGAAGGTGTCCTAATTCTAACAGGAGTTCATAATGTGTTTGATTGTGAAGTAGGTTGCGGATTTGAGTGAAGCTTATGCTTCTTTTTTCTTTTTTTTTTAACTCTCTGAGGGGAAAAGCTTTTAAACAGCAGCTCCGATGCGTGAAGAAGACACACGGAGGAGAAATATATCACAGAAGGGGAGGGGAAGTGGTGCCTATTATATTCTAATAGAGCAAAACTATGTAGGAGGGTCCTTGTCTGTGCAATCTCACTGTCCAACTCACTCCCTTGCTGACTCAGACAGAACCAAGTGAGATGGGGGAGAGAGTATTACCATCTTATCTCTATTGCCAATAATGAGAGACAGTAAATACTATTAATGCCCTTTAACTGTGGCTTTTCATCAAAAGAGGCAGCTTAACATTGTGGCTTTGAGTCCACTAACACTGTGCTGAACAGAATACAAGTGGAGGAAGATCCATCTGTTGATACTTTTTCTATCAACCTGTTGGGTTTTGGTGGTTGTTTTTTTTGTTTGTTTGTTTTGTTTTGGGTGCAAATCTTGCCATGCACAAAAATAGAAAGCGGTATAAAGTGTGATCAATTTCTAAAATAAATATTATAACATACAATACACATATATTTTATTGTCCCATTCGCCACACCCAGAAATCTGAACAATGCTACATATTACATACTGTGTCATCAGATTAAGTCTCTAATCACGACCAGTTTACTGCATTACTACTGTACCAAAATACTGAATATAATATTTTATATTTATGGATGTTGCTGTACAACTATCAAATACTTACCTGGATATCTGGCTGCTAAACACTGCTTCCTAATTAGCATAACTCAAAAGTACCATAGTATAATAACATACACTATATGGTCAGAAGTATGTGGACACCATGACCATCGAGCATGTTGAACAGGCCATTCCAACAGAGTTGGTTCCCCATTGCTGTTATAATATCCTTTACTTATCTGAGAAAGCTTTCCACTAGATTTTGGAGCGTAGCTGTGAGGATTTGCTCATTCAGCCACAAGAGCCTTAGTGAGATCAGGCACTGACGTCAGACGAGAAGCCCTGGAGTGCAATCAGTGTTCCAGTTCATCCCAAAGGTGTTCAGTAAGGTTGAGGACAGGGTTCTGTGCAGGCCACTTGAGTTCTTCCACTCTAACCTTGGCAAACCATGTCTTCATGGTTTTTGCTTCATTCACTCAATAATTCAAAGCTTTACTTTCATGTGTGCATTACAGTACACCGAGCACAATGAAATTCTTACAAGGATGCCTAGTAAGCGTGCAGCAAAGACCATGCAATAAATATACAGACAATAGCAATACAGACTAATAAACATAGAAAGACATATTTATAGCAAATTTATATTAAAAAAAACACTAAACATTCCCTCATCCTGGAACAATTTTAGGCTAGACTTGTTAGTGCTAGTAATGGCAAATCATACTGATATAAATTGAGTGGCTAAGGCTCTGGGTTAATGATCAGAAGGTTGGGGTTCAAGCTGCCACTGTTGGGCCCCTGAGCAAGGTCCTTAACCCTCTCTGCTCCAGGGATGCTGTATCATGGCTGATCCTGCACTCTGACCCCAACTCCCAAAGTTGGGATATGTGAAGAAAGAATTTCACTGTGCTGTAAATGTGACAAAAATAAATACTTCTTCTGCTTGTGGCAACAGTTTGGGAAAAAAACACATACGATATGGATGTGATTGTGAGGTGTCTGAATACTTTTGGCCATATAGTGTACTATTTTGTATGCAGTTTTGGCATTGCCGGATGTGGAGCAGACACGAGATGCAACATCCTCCGCACTTCTTGGCGCCACTGAGGGGAGCAACATCCTTTACAAAGGCAAGGAGGAGGCAGCATCCTCTGCAAAGCCAAAGGAGGCAGTGACGGCTTCTACAAAGCAAGACATGGGAGCGAAGTCCTCTAGCAGAGCAAGGGGAAGGAGAGATGTCCTCAACTGACCAAAGAGACAGAGTGATGTCCTTAGCAGTGCAGAAAGGGCTGAGTGACATCTAAATCTGCACCTTGTGGTGTAGTGACATCCTAAGGTAGTGCAGGGAGACTGAGTGAAGCCCTGTGAGCAGTAAAGCCTTTCTCTGCAAGCCAGAGGAACAGAGAGACTTCCTCAGTGGGACAGAGAAAAGGAGGGAGATGGAGACAGACAATATTTTCAAGCCATTCCAGCCTGGCACCGACTCTCTTTCCCTGTTGCTCTTATATCAGGCCATTCTTTTCTTCATGGCCTTTGAAAAAATCTGCCATATACATTTTTAGGTCTAGCTTCATGTCAGATTTTAGTAGAGAAGGCAGCTGCAAATGCAAATTGAACGTGATGCACTTGTTAACAGAGATGACAAACAAACTTTATACACAGGGGCAATAACATGAACACACTGTGGACTACCTACAGTACAGCAATGACCAAAGCGAGACAATAAGACACAAAGAACTTAGATAGTTAAACAGAATATAGGTGCAGGTGATCCAGGGAGCATGTGACTTTGAGGTCATTTGATGTTCAGGAGATGATGGGTAGCGTAGTTCTACACAAACAAACTAAAATATAAGGCTAGACATTTCTTCAAGAAAATAAGCAGTTCCTTAAAATTAAAATCGATGTTATAGTCAATTTTTAGTTTTCAACTTAAATAAACAGAAGAAGGAACACTGGATAGTCTTGGTTGGATAATAATTGTTTTTATCTTGGAGTCGCAAAACACATTACCAGACCTAAAAACCAGACCTAAACAGCATATCAGTCAACAAAACAGCAAAACCAAACACATCCACAATCCTTATTGATCACCACATGCTTGTTGCTGATTGGCAGTGAGAGTGGAAAACAGAGAGCTGGATGAAGTTTACAGTAAGAGGAAATACGGCAGCTCCGATGAAATGAATCTACTAATGCTTTTATGTATGCTTATTTTTATAAAGGTCATTCGTGTAATGTTAATTGAGATAGGGTATCAGCTTTACACAGCATTAATATTGCCTAAAGCAAGCTGGAGAAATTATTCTGAAGAAAGAATCACTCCTCACTCCTTATTGGGATAGTCATGCTGTGTCCAGTCAGAGAATTTAAAGGACTCTTTCTGTTGATATGTTTCTGAATTTCTTGCTCCGTTTATGATTTGCTGTATTTTTTTATTTTTATTTTTTATTTTTTGGTTTTGTTGTACATGCTGAGTTTGGTGTCACATTTTTTGATTGGTTCTATGTGTGTACCTGTTTCATTCAAGTCATCCTGGAAAAATCATATTTCCGAGTTGGGGAGTCGTAATTACGACGTAAGGTGCATTCAGGTCACTTTGGTCACAGCAAGATGGAGGTGTTCCTTCTCTTTATTATCTACAAAACATACAGCAAGGTTGTTGTTTTTTTTTACTCAACTTCTACACTATAAAAATACAGAGAAATAAAAAGACACTTAGTACATATTTTTCCATAAACAATATCACTTTGAAAATCAAACCATTTCTGTCCTAAAGGTGCTGAGAAATTGCTGCATAAACCAAACACATAATAACTAAAATCAGCTTCTGAGATGAAAAAAACATTCAATTTCAATGAATTTCCAGTCCACAACAGACGTTACATCCACTGATTCCACCATATTTCCTTAAACGGACTTCCCAAAAAACTCACAAAGAAAGAAAAAGAGTTTATATCTTGTAATTACGACTGTGTAGTGACATTCATGTGTGTTCAGCTCGTAAATACAATCATTCTGGCATGACTTGAACAAACCAGGAACGTGTTTTAGAACTTAACTAAGCATTAGACTGAGTCAATTATTGAAACTAATATATAATATATAAATATAACTAATATGTAATTGGAGCTAATGCAGAAAGTATTTTAAATTGATGGTTTCAGAATTTATAAAGTTCCATGGATTTAAATAGCAATGATTTGGGATAATGATACCTGTCTGTCTGTAATTACTTCATGTTGTCATCAGGCCAAAGTGTTCATCTCTCACAGTAATGGGGGCAGAAGGTGGGTTATCAGAGCTTTACTCAACCCTGGAGTGCAGTAAGACTGCTGGGTGAATGTGCACAGGGCCGCAAAGCTTTACAGCTAGCCGTGGCTATAATCAGGCTTGCTGATGCAGGTGATGAACAGCTTCCTTTAATAGGTTTTATGAGTTCACCGCTGTCCCGTCTCAGCTGCTGGCATTTATCTCTCGCTCTCCCTAGAGGTTGCCAATGTTTCTAAATTAATAAGCAGATCAATGAGATGACCAATAGAATTGTCAGAGGACGTGTGTGTGTGTGTGTGTTTTAGACTGTGCCTGTGTGTGTTCTGACGCTCTCTGTGTGCGCTCAGGCTCCGCAAGCACCCATGCTCCAGGTGTTTGGGGGTTGGCAGACAGAGGGAAGATGAAACACCTTTGGTAGCAGCATGTGGCCATGCATTTTTATGGGACACCCTCATCGTGCCTTGATACTGCTTTTGGCCCACTGCCTGTGGCAATGGCAATCCTCGGCACAAAAATCCTCAGCACACTCCCTCACACATGCGCACACTAAAAGTGACACTTTTTTGTAGCATCTGTGTGAATGTAATGTGTTTTGGAACGGTGAATTGATTTAAAAACATATGGTTATGGGATTTCTCTGGAGTAATATGCATCAGCTGATAAAATGTGGCTGACATCAAGTACCCACTTTATTAAAACTGCGACAGAAACTCAGATGTATCTGTGCACAGCTTACCACAGCTATTGCTATTATTGGTAGAGACTGAATAGAGTCTAGGGAGAAAGGTTGCTGTTGTTGCTTTTGTATTTTTCCCTCCATGCAAATACAGTCCACAATGTGTGGCCTTGGTATTATAAGTTTTTATCTGGATGATTTTAATAAACTTTTCACAGAGCACTAAGTTCAGAAATGATGAACAAAACAAATTTACTTTTACAGAAGAATTTCTTCTTCTTCTTCTTCTTCTTCTTCTTCTTCTTCTTCGTTTCAATGTTTCAAAAGCCTTAATAACTGACATCCAGAATATTCACATCACAGATATTATTATGCATCAGGAAGTTCAGAGCGCATCTGCTGGGGAGGAGAACAATTATTTATTTATTTAAGCTAATGAATACTTCAGGAACTAGAATACTTCAAACAGGAACTAAAAGTCTTATACAGAGCAAACATTTATTTGGGTAGTCCACGTTAGATTCCAGCAATTCAGAATTCAATTCAGAATTCAAAACATCGCTTTAGTAGCTAAGGAGCTCTGATTGTATAGCATTTGTCACATTCATGAGGGACAGACAGACATGCTGGGTTGTTTGGGAACATGGATTTTGGAAACAGTCCATAGCTCAGGAGACAGGAAAGAAAAATTGCAATGGGTCAGCAAAGCTTGTAGTGAGAGGGAGGAACACTGGACAAGAGTAGTAAGTAGAATCTGTTACTAAGATTTATATGGCAAAATTTGTGCTTCATGTTAATCCATCATGTTCGGCAAACTCTGTTATCGTGTACAAGCTTTATCTGTTAATACAGACAGCAGATAACTAGATATGGCGCAACACAAGGAAATGTACATCAAATGAATCGATTAGCACATGAAGAAGTCCTTTAAGTGTTTTCATTTTACAGTGATTTAAGTTTGATTTGAAAGTCATTACTTAATTAAATAGACTGGTGAAAGAAGTGGATGGGGGATGGCCTCGAGATGATTCATTTCAGCTAAGATGTGGGCAACGGTTTTAAAAAATAAATAAATTCTAGCCCCCTCTTGGCGTTCTCCTCATGGACGAAACGAACGGAAAATGTGACTTAGAGCCCAGCACGTGCAATTAGAGTGCTACAAAAACTGTTAATGACACAGCAGACAGGTTGGCAGACTGCCACACGTTCCCAAATAAATCAGTATAATGTTCTAACACTTGGAAAGAAAGGTTTGTCGTGGTAAAGCTCACAGAGTCTGTTTGACATCTAGCTTCATTCAACGTTTCAGCACTGGACCCCTCCCACACCCACTAGAAACAGATGGATGGAACCGTCGTTGAAAATAAGTGGGAAAAAAATGTTTACAAATGCTTTGTGCATGCTTTCCTTCTACATTACTGATTACTCTAACTGGAGCCGTCATGTTTTATTAATCGTTGCGCCTGTTTCTGTCACTCTGTCTGCCTGCCCATCATTTTCTTTTTGTTTTTTGTTTTCTTTTCTTTTCTTTTTTTTTTTTAAGAAAAAGAAACATGTGGCAGTTGCAAAAAATTATATGGGCTACCAGAGGTGGTAAAGATTTGTCATGTGGCCGCAGCCGAATATCTCGTGCAGGGAGCTTAAGATGATTTATAGTGCTTATTTCTGAAAGTGGTAAAGCGAAATTAATCACGCGCCCACCTGACGTCTGCTGCTCAGCAGTGATAAATGATGAGCTGTCGGCAGCAGACAGCATCCCGTCCACGTGGTGCTCCATCCACAGATAGCCTGACCCGGGGCATCACCCTGCCAGATGCCCCTCCGGATGCCCACGCTTGGGAATAGCTAGATGCCCTCTTCTCCCCACACCCCCCATCAACTCGCTGCACTACTGGGCCTTAATGAGCTGAGCTGATACTGGAATTGGATGGTCCAACACTGCGCTTTTTAAACTGCAGAGAAGTTCACCGCGCTGTCAGCATGAAATCTCCATCTCTCTGACAGCTGCAGTGAGTTTCTCAGTGACTTTTAGCACTGTGAAGCATCTGAGAATCTCAGGATGACAAAAACATCAGAGGAGGATTTTTTTTCTTTAAATCTGTATAATCTCTTACACCGTCTGTGACTAGAACATCAGTAATACTGAAATATGTGTAGTATATACTGCTACACTATATACTGCATTTACATGATTTAAATGACTGATTTCTATAATCCTTTGTTAATTAATGTCTGCTATGAGTTATGAAGGCTCGGCCCATTCTCTGAACCCTCTGTTCATAGGGAATTTTAATTGCCTTTATTGCTAATGTAGATATCAAGGAACTTCAGAGAATGCTTGTTTTTTGTACTTATGCCTTTAACTTTTACTCATTTGAGAAATGACTAGAGCCCCATCCAGACCAAATGAACAATCATTGTTTCTCCTCCTGCCATGAAAATAAATGCCCTTTCCCTTTGACAAACTGATAATTAATAGTGATGTTTAGCAGGTCCACTTCAACGCACCCTCTTAATCTAATTTTGTTTCCACTCTGTGATTTGTAAATTACTGCAAAATGAAGCACCATTTACCACCACCCTTCCCACTCGTCCTTCTGTCTCTCTCACTCTCCTTTCTTCTCTGCCTTTCCATCTCTCTTCCCTCCTTCCCTCCCTCCCTCCCTCCCTCTGTCTCTATCCTTCTCTCTATGCAAAAAAAAAAGTACTGCTCTCAAACATTATACACAATTATAGTGAACTCGAACCAAAATTAAGCATAATTGTTCAGGCACTGATATAAAATGTCAGTACAACCTTGGCCACATCCCATTGCAGACCTCTCTCTCTAAATGTTTCAAATTTATACTTGCAAAAAGTTGCACTGACATTTAAAATAAGTGGAATGTGTGATGCGGGGATATCTGCTTCCCATACCTTCTTATGTCTTGTATTCAGGATCCAATACAACAAACACTGAATATATTTTGCTGCAAATTCCAATCACACATCACGATTCATCATAATGGTCATTTCAATAGTTCAGAAAAGACAAAGTTATCATTAATCTTAGAAAATTACTCAGACATAATACAGCCACTTATAGATAAATTAGCAAGCTAATGAATCTGCTCAGTAGATAGATTATCTCTTTAACTCTTTTTTACCGGAGGCCAAAAAAAATGGAATTTGCGGCTGTTTTGGAGGTTCTCGTGTTCACTGTTGAAATTTTTGTCATATTACGTTCCACAGTGGTGGTGAAAGTAAACACTTTGAGCCTTGTATTTTTTCATAAGTATTCATGTTTCTACTTAGCCTACTATGGGCAATATATTCATTGAACGGTTCCACTTAAATGTTTATGTCTTCAAAGTAAACAGTGATATCAAACCCATTTCTGCTCTCTGAGAAGTGCTTTTTCATAAGCATCTAAGATATGAAGCTGTTATCTTCAACCTGTGTACACACAGGTAAATTGTGTCACACTGAAAGCTAACGGCCAATTAATGTCCTGGCTAATTTTATATCAGGCTTGCAATGAATAATTAATTCAAATTAAATAATAAAATAATTTATTTGTTTATACTGATTTTGTCTGATTTAGTCGATTTCCATTCAGCTAGCTGAATCGAACAGTGTTCTGGGGGACAAAAGGGTTTAAACCTACAGTGAAATGTATTTTAGAAGCTAACATGTCACTGACTAAATTATTACCTAGATAATGGTAATGTAATCTAAAAATATGAATAATGAATAATGATTACAAACACAGTAGGATAATGTATATAACAATATCAATAATAAATGATTACAAATGCAGTTGCTACTAAGAGGAGCACTATTCTTTTCTTTTCGTTTTGTTTCTTTTCTCTCTTTTTTTGCTGGAAGATACATACAGTGTCTGACTGAAACATCACGACTAGGATCAAACAGATCCAACAGAAAAGTTGCAAGAGGTGCAGGTTTTTACTTTCATGTGGGTGAATTGTAAAGGCTCACAGGACAAAAAGTAGAGCACATTCATTAAGGTGAAGGTGAGCAATGCATTTCCAGCATTCATTCGTTCATCCTTATCTGTCAGGTAAGTGTCATGGTTTAAATTAAATGCTTTTCACACTGAGCACATGTGCTGCGATCCGATTCTGAGTGTTCCTGGTGCTCCCTGGAGTGTGGGTTTGGTTTCAGACTCACACCTGTGCATTTGCATTCACCTTAAATCATCACAAACACACATGGGGAACACAGAGTAATATTATTTTGGTGTATTACAGTATGCACAGTAAGGAACCTCATCTCTTCTGTGAAGCACAAAGTTCCCGTGTCACTCGTGGTGCATGTGTGTTGAGGAAACTAATGATGTCATCATCATCTAAAACACTTATGCAAGGTACTTGACTTCCTGAACAAGTGCCGACCCGAGTATGAGTTGTGCTCACATTCACGGGAATCATGGCACAGTTCCAGGTCTACATGACAGCTTTCACATTATTAATTTTTCATGCAAACTGTGCTCTGTTTCACACCAAACTGCACATGTGAAACTATCCCTTAGACTACTAGTCTGTTTATATTTGCAGAAATCAAATTTGTAAGAAGACATCATGACCAAACCAAAATATTGCATGATCCCTCTCACCACACACACACACACAAATGTCCACTTTGGGTGTAAATCCAAATAGAGATAGAGACATGAAAATGTGGAGTAATAAACAGACTCAGGTACAAATACTGTCCTAGTCTTACATTGCGAAATATTACATTACATAATAGTGATCTCATCCCCTAGGTTTTTGCTGACATTTTCAATTTCAATTTTAATTTGTGTAGCGCTCTTAACAATGGACATTGTCTCAAAGCAGCTTCACAGAAGTATAGAAACACAGACAAAATTATATAGTTTAAAGGTAATAATCGCTAATATTTATCCCTAATGAGCAAGCCTGAGGACAACGGTGGCAAGGAAAAACTCCCTGAGATTATATGAGGAAGAAACCTTGAGAAGAACCAGGCTCAGAAGGGAACCCATCCTCATTTGGGTGACGCTGGACAGTAATTAATATAAATGTTGATAATGTCCTTTCTTCAACAGCAACCAAGAGCTCTTGAGTAACTAATAGGTCAGTGTAGATTCTGAGTTTATTATAGACTTAGCACTAATTCCTTCCTGCCGAATGCTGACTGAGGCAACGGCATGATAGTCTCCAAGTGGTTCAATCCACAGCAGTCCCTTGGGTCACAGGCTGTCCATGCAGATCTATCCCCAGCAGCAGTTAGCACTACCAAACGATGAGACTCCAACCAGGGGTACAGTGTCTGGATGGATCAGGCAGGTCCAGAAAGAAGAAATGGTCACACTGAAAACTCAGAACACTGAGAGCTCTGTGACTGTGACATCCATTCAATTTCTGCACCACTAATCCTATACAGACTCAAGTCAAACCTGCAGCCTATCCCAGAGGAATAAGGGCATGAGGTCAGGGGCAATCTCAACCTCACACACCCATTCACACACTATGGACAGTTTAGATACGCCAATCAGTCTATAGTGCATGTCTTTGCACCCCAGACCCCTCAAGCATGGGGAGAACATGTAAACTGGAGGTTCCCCTGTTTTCCTAACATCATGTGATTAATTGCAAGTTTTACCCAATCTCTGCTGAACATGCTACAGTATATAAGTTAGTAAGCCATCTAAGCTATTTAAGTCATTCCACTAGAAGTCAGATAACACAAAGGCAGCCTGGAAAGTGTTCTACATCATCTTGACTTTGCTATGAAATAAAAGTTAAGCAGTCAAGCAGTTTGTTGGGATAAAGTCTTACAAATATTTATGTAGGTTTTTATCAGTTGTCATGCAGGGTTTTAAACATGACCCTTAGGTTTAACTATTAAAACTAATGCATACTAAATTGTGGGAAATGGTGCTTCACCATCGTGAAGAGCGTTTCTGTTCATCCCTTGAATTAAAAGTGTTATGAAGTATTATTCAGAATACAGGCAAATTTGCACTATATTTTAATGTTCATTCATGTTTTATACATTTCCACAGAGGTGATAAGAAGCAAAGTAATAACCACCTTGTTCTCTTAACTCCATCGGCACTTTATTTTAACAATGTTAATACAAGTGAAGGTGATAGGAAGATTAACCAGCCTTTTCTCGCAACTCCATTACTGTAAGCATCTCTAAGGTAACACCTTACATATGAGACATAAAAAAAAAAAAAAAAGTTGTAAGATTACTTTTAATAATAATTTGTCCAGGTAGTGTACCAAAGACCTCCTCATTGTTTGTCCTAGTCCTTATTTATTTGTCATGTATCATTGCAGCAGGCACTTGCAACACGCTGTCAGTGTTCCAGACGGCCACATTCCCAAAAGACCTAATATGCTGTAATAGTTTGCTGTGTAGGATTAATTTTTGGTGCTACTGTCAGATAGTTGGTTGCATACAGCTACAGAACATCATGCAATACAATAAACATGCAGTGTAATATATAGCAACTCTTTCAGCAGCAATAAGTTAATTCTAAAGTACACACTACCAGAATACGACAACAACAACGCAAAAACAAAGCTTTGCATGCTACATGTTTGAGGACTCTGGCTTAAAGTGTGACTAATGAAGGAAAGATAAATTCATAACGCAAGGAGAATCAAGTTTCTGTTTTTTATGATTTTCATTGAGTTTATTTGTGATGTAATTCCAATGCCATTTACATCTTCTGTCCTACTATTTAGTCAGTTCACTTCCTCGTATAAATCAATTATGTGTCCCGTTCCATCATCAGCCACTGATTCCTTCGTATTCCTAGCCTTTCCCAAGCAAACAAAGCAGAATGCAGCATTAGAATAGCTTTATTTGGTTTGGCGCTGACACGTTATGAAACTAGGATTTCAGCAGCAGTGTGTTGAAGTCCCTGAATCAGCAGACGGCGTGGGATCAAACCCTGCGGGAGCAAGAAGTCTGTCCCACTCACACTTCAGCAAAACAAGAAAGCAGTCAGGCTTAAACAAACAGCCACTGGGATTTACATCTTAGCTCAAGATTAATGAAGTGATGGCTGGGAGCGAGCACATCCCTTGTCACCATGCCATGGAGTCTGTGACCCGGCATCCGCCTCTCTCCACACCTGGAAGACTGTCATTTCACAGATGTCATAAATGACAGATGCACGCTGACAAAACCTTCCAGGTAAAAGAAGACACAATTAGCAGCCCCATTGGACAGGCTGAGCATCAATTTATTTGAGCTGTGGTATGACAGGCCTGGCTGATGCCACTCTATTTTGTGTCAGCGAGTTGCCTGGGACTTATTTCGCACTGTCTCTCTTATCTAAGTGTTTCAAGCAATCCGTCTTGTGGAGCTATGGCTGGCGAATGCGTTCCATCTCCTTGTGCCGACACTGCCGTGGCCGGCGTGTGAACAGGCCCTCTGAACTAGATTAGTCTTTCTAATAAACAATTATTTCTGTAGAGCACTGTTGCAACAGGGTGGGGGACAGATAAATACACTGGTGGCACAGTGATTGATTAGGTCCGCCTTGACAGCTTCCACTGGGCTTTTTCACGTTATCCGACATCAGCAATACCATCAAATCAATTTATTTGAGACTGTTCTCTCAAGAGCAAGTGGCAGTCAGTGAGGATGAGAGAGAGAGAGAGAGAGAGAGAGAGAGAGAGAGAGAGAGACAAAAAAAGCGTCAGAGAGAAAGAAAGAAAGCAAGCGAATGGGAAATGTGCCGCAGCAGGACCTTGGAGCTGGCGAGCCTCTTATTGATTATCACGACAGTGCTGTAAAACAAGGTCTTGCGGTTGTGTGTCTATTGTAGATGACAGCCCTGGGAATGTTTTGTTGCTCTGTGTTGCCTATGATTGGGTTTCAGGGTCAGAGCCACTGGCTAGAGCAGTTCACTTTTTGAGGAGAAGCATCTCTATAGAACAGCGGCTCAGGCAGGTCAAAGAGGCGAGACTGCGTGGGTGTGTGTATCCACAAATCCGAAGACTCCAGCGTCGCCTCTCTGGGATTAGTGCACAGCCAGAGGGAGAGTGTAGCGTGTACAAATTTAAAGCCAGCAAGATGTCTCGGGCCCAGATGAAAGGACCGAATTGCTCAGTCATGAAACTTTGTTCCTCCTGTACTGCACAAAAAAAGAAAGGCAGCTTCTTACCGCCATCGAAATTTCCTTTATTTTCAGTATGTGGTCTTGGTATTATCATAGAATAGAGCTTCCTTTGAAAAAGATTTGAAAAACGCAAGGGCTACAATGATTTTTTAACATTCATAACATCAAGAAGGCAGGAAAGAGATTTTTTATTGATGACTACAGACTATGGTTGAAGGAATGCCATGCAGAAATTGGAAGATGGGATATGAAGAATGGAATAAGAGCTGCACAGGGGTGACAGCAAGGAGAAATTTCATTAGAACCAGAATACCGAATTCTACATGGCTGGCTCATTTGTTCAAAAATAAGTTGAACCATAATGCTGAATCTGATTGATTCACAGGGATGTATCCTGCATTAACAGGCTGCTTTGCATTTCCCAAAACTCTCGTATCACAGGAGACCTTCAGCACCAAATTTGTCTGCTTATAAGAGTTTATGGAATACGAGGGCCACGGGGGAGTGAGCTCCTGCGGCGGATAGGGCTCCCAGAGCTGTGCTGGAGAACCTCCTACAGTGACTTATAATTGCCACAGCGATTATCCATGCAGAGTAACGTGCAAGCCTGGACAAAGCTTATTATGGCCTCTCTCATTGCAATATCTATTCATGGCTTGTTTTAATGATAGCTTTTCTCCTGTGAGTTTTTAGAGGTGATTTACATAGTCCTTAGTGCATGCCTTTCTAATGGTCACCACAAAACACCTCCAACTTCAGATTAGAACAGCAGCAGCTCATTTGAGTCCCGTTCCTTGACCTTACCAATGCACTGATGATTTTGTGCTCTGACATTAGACAAGCAATTACCATGCATTTGAATGAGACATCGTTGGCGAGTAAGCAGGGGGCTATGATTGAAACCAGCACTTTCATTGCCGCGCTCGCCCGCACGCTTTTATTCCGCGCACTATTTTAGCTCTGCCCTGTCAGCATCAGACTGCAGTGTTGGACAGCCAGGCTCAGTGAAGCTCGCAGGAGTCGGGATGCGTGAACAGTTTGCCAGGTCCTCGCAGAGGGGGAGCCAGGAGATAATAATGGGTGGAACGTGAGGAGCCATGCATGTCGTGCAAAAGAATAATTGCTGCTCTTTCAAGAACACAGCTCTAATTGGCTTCACTGTGGTCGGAGATGCTTCACGTCAAAGAGAGGCTGGCACAAAAGGCTTGTTGAGCCGTTGCTCAGGCAAAGTTGCCCAGGGAGCTGGAGCTGAGCATCCAAAGCCTTCCTCCTGCTCGAGTAAGAGATATTTCAGAGAGCTATGTTCGCTCACTCAGCACTTTTTGCCAACTATAGCAGCCATCAAGGGACCTGACCACTCATTAATGCGGGGGCTTTACATTGAGATAGTTTTTACCAGAACCAAAAATAAAGCACTTTCAGAAACGAATTCAAGAAACGCCAAGCTTGTAGATTTATTTCTCATTGATTCATATTGCAGCCAAAAAATCGATGAGGAAATGCTTCCAACAACCCTTTATTGAGGAAATTAAGATTATTTTGTATTATTTTTTATCATATTTCCTACTCTTCATTTTCAATCGAATTTGCCATGCAGTCAACCACATGTACAAAGCCTCTTACTGAGCTGCAGGCAGAATGCTCTATAGATGACTGCTCATACTTCCCTTATTGCTGTTTTATGACAAGGTGATTATGTTCATCTCCACATGGCGTGTCAGGCAGTCTCTGATGCTGTACGCGCAGCTGGGGTTCAGATCTCCAGCGTGTTCTGCTGTCTGAGCTTTGTGCCCATCAGAGCAGGCTTAGAGTACTACCGTCTCAATATGAAGGGGAACAGATTATGTCATGTCACTATCTAGCTATATCCCTTCCAAATCCTCCTTCATCACACCTATCGAGTCTCATATATCAGACTATTCCCATTAGTCTTATCTTCCCTGCTCTCGGATAAGGCCTTCTCTTGGATGTCTCATGCCAGGAACTGGTAATATATCGTTCTTAATGAATGCGTGACTACGCTCCCAGCCAAAGAATTATCGCATCCTAAAAACACTATCCTTTCAGTGGATTTTTGTGGCAGTCCATAGAATATCTTACACTACATTCATTTTTTTTACCACATGCATATCCAGAGTACTTTATGAATTATGCATCCCCACGCTCTCTTTGTAGTTGTAATAAATTTTGTAGACAGCCTTTGTGTCTCAGCTGTGTGTTCTGAAAACAGATTTTACTTTACATTAGGACTCCAGTGTCACTACAGCTCTCTGTGTGTTCAAAGCTTGTTGGACAAATCCTTTGGTTCTTACTTTGTCCTTGTGGTGCTCAGTCCAATAACACCACCTCCAACAGTATAGGAGGAACAGCAAATATGTCAAAGTAATAGTCATTTGTTTGGCAGCAGACCGAAGAATCTCCTCTAGGAGCTTGGTACAATAGTGGGTCTGGCATCAGACAAGGTAAAACCAACAGTCAAGTAAAACAGCAAGAAGAAAACAAAACGGAAAATGGCTAAGCAAACACAGCAATGACTCACAAGTCCAGACAGTTTACAGCCCACTGAAATGCACAAGCAGAAATAAATGTGATTAATAGTGTAAATATCATAAAATACACACTCACTAACCAATTTATTAGGATAACCTTCTTATTCATGCAGTTATATTTGAAGACCAAGTCATATTTTTTCCAATCTTCTATCCAGTTCAGGTGAACCTGTGCCCGCTAGTCAGATTCCTGTTTCTGTCTGACAGGCGTAGAACCTGATGTGCTCTTCTACCTTTGTAGCCAAATTAAACATGTCCATTTTGCTCACCATGGTGGTAAAGAATGAATTTGTGTTACTATACCCTTCCTGTCAGCTCAAACCAGTCTGGCCATTCTCTTCTGACCTCTCTTATCAATGACATGTCTGCCTGTAGAGCTGCCACTCACAGGATGTCATCCTGTTATAACACTAGATACGGTTGTGCATGAGATCCCAGGAGATCAGCAGTTTTTGAAATACTCGCACCAAACCATCTGGCACTAACAACCATACCAAGGCACTAAGATCACATTCTGATGTTTGATATGAACATTAACTGAAGCACATGACTCGTGGCTGCATGATTATATGCATTATTTGCTGCTGCTGCATGACTGGTTGATTGGATAATTGCATGATTGACCAAGTGTGCAGGTGTCCTTAATAAAGTCGAAGGTGAAGAAGATATATATTGCAAAAACACACCATGTGATGTGCAAATGTTGTTTGTCTTTAAAGGTGCTTTTCCATTCAATCGATCTCCATATTCTTAATGGAAACTGACACATTTATGTAAAAGCTTTCAAAAAGCTAGGCCTCCCCAATATTAGACAGGAAGTGTAAATATTCAATTGTCTGCTTTTCATTTTATCAGCAAAACATACCATATAGGCACATGATCACTGACTGTTGCCAACTTTTTGTTCTGTACAATTTATCTGACCCTCACTATAAGTGGAAAAAGACCACTGTAGACCAGACATTATTTGGGTGTTGGGTTATTCTCAGCACAGCAGTGCCACTGGCATGTTGTGTTGTGTTGTACTGTAACATGTGTAATTAAACACTGTCTCTCTTACTGACCACATTATTACACACTTTGTTTATCCCCCTTGTAGATATACTGTATAGCTAGCCAGGCACAAATGCATCGAAGTTAATTATGCTATAGCCCTTCATTGGTGCTTAAATTCTAGCCAAAATTCAGTTTTAGGCTGGCCACACTATCACACCTGTTACTGCTGCACTGAAAATAATTGCCATTCCACATGTTCTCCCTGCGTCTATGTGGGTTTTATTCGTGTTCTGCGGTCTCCCAAACTCCCCAAAACATGGCAGAAGATGGATTGGCTATGCTTAATAACTTAACCCTCGGTGTTAATGAGTGTGTGACTGTGAGGTACCATGCAATAGACTGGAATACCATCCAGGCTGTATGAATGCCTCATTCCCAGGGTTCCCAGGATAGACACTGGATCCACTATGACGCTGATCAAGATATAGCAGTTACAAATGAATGAATTAATTAATTGAAAGGCTACAGCCAGCGACTGTCTACCTACAAGTTGATATCGTGCAGTACATCTTAATAATATGCCTAATGAGTGCAAAAACCAGCCTTTGTTGCCAGATCACCTTCCCTATTTTGTAGTTGAAGACTCCAGAGATTACAGTACACTAATGAAGTGTTTATGGTTTATGACATAATAATAAGAAGCAACACCTAAATGAAATTGGTAAAGAAATTAAACACTGTAACTGAACGAATCTAATTACTGAAGAGGATGCTTTCCTTTCCTAACAACTAGAGGGACAATTGATCCATTCCTACTAGATACAGAACACTCTCCATATCTTGAACAGTCATATAAATATTTCCATTTTGCCAGAGGTGTGCAGGGAAAGGAAAAGACGGAGCATCTCTCAACACTGACAGTTTCAATAGGAGGGAAACTGCTGATGTCATAACCTGGGTGTTATTTGTCTGACGCACAGAGTGTGTGAAATTCACACGTTTGGCTCCAGCATTTTTACCACACATTGATTCAGCACAGTACAGGCAAAGCAAGAGCGAGCGAGAGACAGAGAGAGAGAACTGCAAAAGTAGGATACAGGTTCATCCTGTGGACAGCAGGAATATTGGAGTTCTCAGCATGTCTTTTTCCTGCAAGTACAGGAATTGTAAATATACATGAACTGTAGCTCCGTCATGTATGATGCTGAACGAAAAGTATTTATGGAGTTTTCATCATGGCATGTGCTGTAAAGGGCATGTGGCATCTCCAGTTCACTAATGTACCAATTAACACACCTACATATTCCTATGGCAACAATCACCTTATCGCTTGCATGGTGCTATTTTTCAAATTGGATCTAGCACATTCTCAGAATCAGCATGTGACTGCTTATATTCCTAATAAACTCATGAAGTCATCATGTTGTAAATGGTATCAGTCACACCTTTATGGTTTGCTGCTGCGATGTTCTTTTCACCTTCTTGGTTAGCTGCTATTATTTGCTTATTCAAATTCAGAGTTTTTGCCATGGGCTCAGACTCTATTTCCTCTTACATGCTCTCTCTCTCTCTCTCTCTCTCTCTCTCTCTCTCTGTGAGAGCAGAGTGTTTTACAATGTACTCCAATTAGATTAAACAGGATTTGCTGGAGGATGATCTACAACTGGCCAGTTATGAAAATCAATCACCACAATGAGCTTCCTAATGTTCCTTATAAGATCTACTAGGTGAGCCCTCTTTTTGACAAGAGACAGATTCCATGGCAACAGTACAAAGGCAAACAAATGCCTTCGCAAGATGTAACCTAATAACGTATCAACAACAAATTTATCATACAAGAAATAATAGCACATTAGTAACATTTTTGTGCAGCAGGAGTTTCTTTGGATTTGTCCAGGAAGTAATTCTATTATGGCAAGACTTATCTAAACAAAGGCGAACAAAACAACCAAAAAAAAAAAAATCCTCTGTGCTTTTGGTGGTTGAATAAAGGAAACTTTCAGATGGCATAGACAAGAACAGCGTACGTCTTAAAGGTCTGAGATTTACAGTGGTTTGAAAGGTCACCGTCTGCGTCTCGCAGGCAGCTGGGACTTGTAAACGACTCCTCTTATCAAATGTTAATGCTGCCAGACCCACATTGCTTCAGGGACAAGCAGGGAATAGCCTATGTCTGTGAGGTCTTAAGGTCCCAGAGAAACAAGTAATTCAATTTGCATGCAAAAACCAGACGCTAATTGCATCTCGACTCTCAGAAACTCAAATGGAGTTCCTTTGTACTCTGGCCGTCACAAGGGAGAATGTAATATCTTGGTAGGAAGTGTCTTTTTGTGTGACTGCTGACCAAACTAAAGGTAACACACACACATATTTTTGTCTTGCTATCCTTACGGAAACCAATTATTAATGCCACAAATCATTGCTTCACTAGAACTAAATCAAACCCAACCCTAACCTTAACCTGTATTTCTTTAAATAAAAGCTGTAGCTCACATCATAGGGACCAGCTCTATCCCACAAGGTGAGACATTACTTAGATATACACACTCTATATAGATACCTCTGAGAGATGTTTAAAGATCTGAAAAATCAATGCCTTAATTGTTTAAATGGTTTAAATCTTTTACAATTAAATTACTGTGCATTGAACTAGCAAAAATTTAGAACTCATTTCTTAAAGTAAATCTCTCCAATATATAGTTTAGGTTGCTTGTAGGCGAAATATTATTGCTCTGCATAATGACAAGTGGTAATCTGTTAAATCCTCCTTTTTTTGGGGGGCTGATAATTTAGTGCAAGAATTAGTGAAGAGCAGCCCGCCAGAAGTCTTCATAGTGCTAATTATCTGCCAAATCAAGCACACGGTAAAAGGAGTAAAAATAAGCACGAATATAAATTTGATTGTCCTTGAAGTGAGCAATGAGAGCTATTCATTACAGACTGGTATTAATGCAGACAGTTTGCACAAATACTCTCTAAACACAAAGCCTGCCCCAGTTTATATTTATGCATGTCCACAGACATAAAGAATAGTAATTGTATCAGCGTTAATTATACATGGAGAGCAGGTTGTCCAAACAAAATTGAGGCATACAATGCAGACTGCCAGAAACTGCTGTAAATCCACAGGCATTTCATCCTGCTGTTGCTACACAATTGCCCTAAATGCAATGCAGTCTTTTTTTTTTCTTTTTGCTTCGAACAAGACGACTGAGCCTGTTGGAGGACAAAAAGACACTCAATTTTGTAGGTCACATTGCCCCCTGTTGACCATTAGCTGCATGTGTAGGCATTAAAAATAAAAAGTGTCTCTGACTTGAAACGTCTGATTTCAAAAGGCTGTGCGAGTCGTCAGAAATATGGAGACACGGCATAATAAGCTGAGTGCATTTGGCCACAAATGAGGCTAACGCAAGGTAAACAGTACAAAAATAATAGGCAGGTTGCCCAATGGCTGATTTAGAAATCGATCCAGCACCAGTGGTTGTGTTTTTGAATGTTTTGACAGTAACCTTGCCACCAGATAAGGCTTTCTTCTTTAAATTATTTATCATGGGTTTCACAAAAGAAACGACACACAAGTTCACGCTGCAAATAGAGAAGTGGGAGCTAAATGGCTGCAGCGGACACATATGGATTTCCTGTCAGGGCTGCTGTGTAATAGCACAGGCTGAGAGAGCAGATCCTTGCCCTGTGCAGTATGTAGATGAGCCATTGGCTGTAATTGAAAGCTGGCTAATGCAAGACGCTAGAGAGCACTCTGGAAAAGTGATTTTAAGCAAGACAGCAATCCAAGGAGACATCCTCGGTGTTCTTTGAATAACCTTTGGTTAGCCACTGATAGACCATGATACCACAGATGTGAAAGTAAGTGGAGAAGGCAGAATGGAGAGAACTCATCAGGGTGACCCAGGGGGGTTTTTGGAATTGATGGACCTGACTTTGTTTACTAGTACAACCCCTTTTCTCCAATTGGTACTGTCCAGGAAAATAAATGATCCATGAGTGCAGGCACAGTGGGTTGTCAGCATTAACTTGGCAGAGTTAGGAGATGTTTCAGGTTGTATTCTCAAAGGTCACGCACTGCTTTCTAGGAGTCTTACCTGTCAGCTTAGCTTTGTGTATGGAATCCTGCATATTGATCCATTCTGGCGCAACATGTCCTCCATAGCTTGCTGTCCAGTCGTACAGCATGTTACTGATGGGAATACACTGAGTTGGTTGGGAAGTAGAGGTAAGAAAAGAGCCTGCAGAGCAAGTCAGGGGAAAGGAGACATTATCTGCCTGATGAACACTGCACTGTTTGCAAACTGGACAAGAGAGCCTCCATTTACGTGAGACCGTTGTCAGCAGCTAAAAGCCGAGAGCTGCGGGCCCACTTTTCTCCCTTGTTAAGCCAAGGCCAAATCACCAGCCCACGCAGTGAGCTTCTTTCTCAACAAAGCAGTGTGCCGCAGCCACCGATGTGATGGCTTAATGTTCCCTAGAAGACATTACTGCCACGATAGGAAGACTAGCCCTTTCTCCTGGACAAACCTGATTTCAGACACTTTTCAGCTCAGCAAATAGAATGCTACAACAGGGAACGCAGCATTTGGTAATTTGACAGACCTCTTCCTCTTTATTTTCCTGCTCTTCCCCCATCCTTTCTGAAAGCATAACCGGGTTGTTGGAGAGTTATATTTTCCTCCCTGTGATAACAGTTAAATGTCAGATTTATTTGGCAAAATCTATCAATAAAGGCACTATTGATTTCGCTGCTTTATTTCGCTCACTGTGTCCTCCGGTGGGGGGGAATTAATCATGCTCCAGGATGTCATGTAGCCACCATAGATCACTGCAGGTTCTGTTTGGAGATGCAAATAGCCACTGCCTTTGTGGTGAATTAGTGCCCCTGGGCTTCCAATTTGCTGAAGGATTAATGTCGGTCAGAGCTTGAATTAGCAATCAATTGCTCTGGCATCGTGTAGGACATGGAACAGCTGAAGATTTGCTAATAGATGAAACTGGAACTCATTAATTTTCTGCAGTGCGGAGTATCGAGTGCATGAAGTAAAAATAGAGCGAGCAAGCATAGTGTAAATCCACAGCTACTCAAACTGACAAGTGCATGGTAGGAAGGTCACACTGAACTGACAGAAAAGCGTTGTATATGAAAATAAAAAAGAGTGAGAGAGAGAACTCGAGAGCCAATAAAGCATGTTAACTGCTTAACAATTTAGAACTTAATTGCTTAGAAACATCTCTGTTGTTATAAAAATCCTGTACAGTAATAACCTCAACCTGTTGCACTTTGGTATAGATGATTAATAAATGAAACAAGACAACTGACAGGTTTTCTGTGATATTCTCAACGGTATCTTCACTCTTCTTATCTGAGAGAGAGAGATAAGATGATTGGTTTATATTAATACTCATATTAAAAACTTATCTATAGTAACAGCTCATTCTCAGGGACTTGGTACGGTGGAAACTGTACAATTCATTTCATTTTTATATTTATAGCACTTAAAATGTCAGATGTTGTCACAAAGCAGCTTTACTGAAATATCTTTAGGATATTTAGGATAGAAATTATACATATAATTATACATTTTAAATATATCCCCAATGAGCAAGCAATGAACAACTCCCTGAAAATACATAAGAAAGAAACCTTGAGAGAACCAGATTTAAAAGGGGAACCAATCATTTGGGTGATATTGGATAGTTCGATTATAAATCATTTCCCTTCTACTGTATCCTAGACAGTCAACTGCAATTAAGTAACCAGCAGCTTTTGAGCAACTTCTGATCAGTAATCGTAATTTCTGAATTCATTATAGTTTTGCTATGAATTTCTCCCTGTCAAATTCTGACCCAGAAACGACCGAAATATGACAAGATTATTGGAATATCTATTATTACTGCTAACTTGGAGACACAATTACAACACACAGGGTCTTTGTAAAAAGGGTCTTAGCTTCGGAAAAACATCCAAGACTGTAGGTTACGAGCCATTTGAATTTTTAAGGGTATATATACATGTCTAAGGGTTTGGTCTTGAATGAATATTGAATGATACTTCAGAATATAAAATGAAACCTCGTGAATATTGAAAGAAACCAGAGTGCTACACAGGCACCACTTTGTGCTTCTATAGTGTCCACCTAGATTAATCTTCTAACTTTACCTAACGTGCATTTTCAGAAGGAGTGAAGAATCAGTGGGAAATCTGATGGCAAAATCTAAAACAGCATCAGATTAATGAATACACTGGCCAATGCTTGTACGGCCCATAATAATACAAACCGTGTCTCGCTCTGCAACACCAGGAGCCCTTTGTCCTGTTGTCACACCCTTATGTTCAATCACGATCTGCATCACTAGCCACTGCAGAAACAGGTCAACCACACAAAGATGCACCATGTTATTTATTTGCCAGGAGATGCTATACTGAGATGTGCATTTTCAGCACTCCGAGAATGTAATGCAATAGCACTATTTGTATCTGTATTTGTGTACTGCTTTAAATATCTGAATGTTTATTCAAATGTAAACAAGCGGACATGGCTTAATCCAGGATGTTTTGTCTGTTTTTAATTTTAAAAAAGTGGTATAAATGCCGGTTCTGTCAGCACGAGTGTGTGAATTCTGCCTCTGAGAGTTCCTCAACCTCAGCTATGTCACTCATGTTCATAACTCAAATAGATATACACTATATTGCCAAAAGTATTCGCTCACCTGCCTTGACTCGCATATGAACTTAAGTGACATCCCATTCCTAATCCATAGGGTTCAATATGACGTCGGTCCACCCTTTGCAGCTATAACAGCTTCAACTCTTCTGGGAAGGCTGTCCACAAGGTTTAGGAGTGGGTTTATGGGAATTTTTGACCATTCTTCCAGAAGCGCATTTGTGAGGTCACACACTGATGTTGGACGAGAAGGCCTGGCTCTAAGTCTCCGCTCTAATTCATCCCAAAGGTGTTCTATCGGGTTGAGGTCAGGACTCACAGGCCAGTCAAGTTCCTCCACACCAGACTCTGTCATCCATGTCTTTATGGACCTTGCTTTGTGCACTGGTCCACAGTCATGTTGGAAGAGGAACGGGGCCAGCTCCAAACTGTTCCCACAAAGTTGGGAGCATGGAATTGTCCAAAATGTCTTGGTATGCTGAAGCTTTCATAGTTCCTTTCACTGGAACTAAGGGGCCAAGCCCAGCTCCTGAAAAACAACCCCACACCATAATCCCCCCTCCACCAAACTTTACACTTGGCACAATGCAGTCAGACAAGTACCGTTCTCCTGGCAACCACCAAACCCAGACTCGTCCATCAGATTGCCAGATGGAGAAGCGCGATTCGTCACTCCAGAGAACGCGTCTCCACTGCTCTAGAGTCCAGTGGCGGCGTGCTTTACACCACTGCATCCGACGCTTTGCATTGCACTTGGTGATGTATGGCTTGGATGCAGCTGCTCGGCCATGGAAACCCATTCCATGAAGCTCTCTGCGCACTGTTCTTGAGCTAATCTGAAGGCCACATGAAGTTTGGAGGTCTGTAGCGATTGACTCTGCAGAAAGTTGGCGACCTCTTCGCACTATGCGCCTCAGCATCCGCTGACCCCGCTCCGTCAGTTTACGTGGCCTACCACTTCGTGGCTGAGTTGCTGTCGTTCCCAAACACTTCCACGTTCTTATAATACAGCTGACAGTTGACTGTGGAATATTTAGGAGCGAGGAAATTTCACGACTGGATTTGTTGCACAGGTGGCATCCTATCACAGTTCCACGCTGGAATTCACTGAGCTCCTGAGAGCGACCCATTCTTTCACAAATGTTTGTAAAAACAGTCTGCATGCCTAGGTGCTTGATTTTATACACCTGTGGCCATGGAAGTGATTGGAACACCTGATTCTGATTATTTGGATGGGTGAGCGAATACTTTTGGCAATATAGTGTATGTCCAGGACTGTTTTTTTGTATCTCATATTTTCTAATGTTGTTGTTTTTTCGGCTGGTCCCTGTTTGGGATCGCCACAGCAGATAATTTGCTCCGCATGTTTTGATTTGGCACAGGTTTTACGCTGGATGCCCTTCCTCCCATTTTATCCGGGCTTGGGACCAGCACTGAGAGTTAACTTTTCAGTGGCTGGGTTAGCACTCTGCCCAGGAATCAAACCCCAGCCACAGCAATGAGAGCGTGGGATCCTGTCGCTGGACTACCAGGAGGCTCTGACATCTTCTAATAATGTAGTTCATTTTAATTTCCCATAAAATAAACAAGCTGAAGGGCATAGTGGCTTGGTGATTAGCACGTATCCACCACTCCTCATGGGTTAGGGTTCAACTTCCTTGATGTACTCCAGTTTTCTCCTAAAGTCCTAATGCATGTGCTGTAGGCTGATTAACATCTCTAAATTGACCACTGTGTGTGAATGACTGTGTGTGCCCCCTGTAATGGGTTGCCACCCCGTCCCTCGCCTTGTACCCCGAGTCCCCTAGATTCCAGGCTCCCTTTGACCCTGTGTAGGATAAGCAGCACAGAAAATGGCTGAATTTATAGACAAACTACTTTATTCCACCATGACCCGGACGAGGTCTGAAGGTGAATGAAGCAACACAGTAAACGAATCATGTTCATATTAATGAGAGTTTTAATTAATGAGAGTTCTTTCTTTGTATATCTGAGCTCTGAGCTTGTTCATGCTCATAAATGTTAAAAAAAAAAAAAAAACGCCCACTTGTGTGTTTTGTCGTAGTCCCAAGTACAACTCTATTCTCAAACAGATGCCTTGTGAACCTTTCTGCCAAACAAAAAGTGCGCCTCCTATTTGCATCTATATTTGTATCTGTTAGCACACATTACCGCTTCGTTCTTCAGTTACATCTCTACTGAGGCCTAATCACAACTTTATAAAGCCCCTTATGTTTGCACCCTCAATAAAAGTCTTAATGGCAGAAAGCATTTCGCTGTTCTGTATAAAACAGCCAGTTGATTCGCTCGTGTCTTTGTTTTGATGTGCTTAAATTTGAGCCGCTGAAGCGGTTAATAGTTAAAGAAGTTAAAGGTTCATTGAAGCATTATAACTGCTGCTCATTGACACCCAACATGCCTTACTAATGTATATGATCAAAAATGTTTATTAGCTCGACAAAGTCAGTGTGGGCAAAGCTGCTTTCTGCATATTGGGTTTTAAGTGCGAGGCATTGGAGCACTAAAAAGAAATTAAAAGTCAAATGCTTATTGAAGCGTTATAACTGGTTCAACTTTAATGCTTCTTTTTAAACCTGACATGCAGTAAGCAGCCTCGCACACACTTTCTTTGTCGAGCTAATTTTCGCTAACATTTAACATTTTTGATCATATAGGCATGTTGGGTGTCATGAGCAGCAGTTATAATGCTTCAGTGAACCTTTAACTTCTTTAACTGTTAACCTGTTTGTTTTATGTATTGTTGTATGTTGATAAAAGAAATAAAATAATATCAACTCAGTTTTTAAGCTGACGGTATCCCGAGTCTGTGACTTGTTGAACCAGTGCTAATGTATTCACTGATAGAGACTTCAAAGCACTCTTGTACATCGCTCTGGATATGAGCGCCTGCCAAATGCCAGAAATGTAAATGTAGTAAGGCATGTTTATAATAGTCTGATGGAACAATATAGACAGTTCATGTTTCTCGGGGAGAAACTACTGTAGTGCATTAACCTTTTAAAGCACTGTTTTTCAGTTTCAGCTATTTAACTTAGTGCATATTATTTGGTAACTTCTCCTAATTATTCACTAACAGAGTTAAACGAACTGAAGAGAAATGTAGGTATTGGGTTTAAGTTTTTCTCCTGGAAGTTAAAGGTGTTAAAATATGCTCTCAGAAACATTTTTTTTCTAACGCAAAGTCTATCATGAAACACATTAAGTATGTTTCCATTTAAAAATCAGTGTTGGCTCAGCAATTCTGGTGATAATTTGTTGGCTGAGGGCTGTATTTTCATCATACCCATGAGAGGTTGGCAGTTGTGTGCTGCGCTGATGAGACAGTGCTAGTGCAGTTACAGTGACATTTAACAGCAGAAACAATTTCAACAACAAACATGAGGGATAACGGTATTAGGTTTCGCTCAGAAAACAAAACCACTTACCATTTTCCCATGACGAAGTAAGAGAGCTGGACAGATTAAAGGAATAAAGCACTGCTGCATTGCTCGTTTAAGGCCGAAATGAAGCAAAGGCTAAATGCTACTGGCATCAGTGGCTAGTCAATTTGGCATTGTGGGTAATGAAGGCAATGAAACTGGTTCACCAAAGTAAAAGTACACGTCAGTGAAAGAAGCATCAAAATGAGAAATTCATTTTAAAATAAATGTTGGATGCAACGTTCAGTGATATTTCCTTTAAGAGACGAGCTATCGTTGAATCAATTTAATTAACGAATGTTGCTCTTTGTCTCCATCATGTGGTGATGTTAAGAATGACAAGAGTTCAGCTCCCTGTGCGTGTAGCCTGGGTTGAGTTATGGCTTGGTGTAAGAATGCTAAATCTGTGGGTGTGTGTGTGTGTGTTATGCAATAAAATAATGTAATTCTGAACATAATAAATGGTATATGGAGGGTGATCCTATTCTACAGAAATAATAAATGCAGATATGGCATGCAGTTTCTTCAGCTTTCAGCTTTTCAGCAATCATTCCTCCAGACTGTAGCATAATATCATATTGTATCAGTATTGTTTTTTATTCCTCACCGCCATTGTAAACCTAATTCAATTATGTACCCGGTTTTCCTTCAGTCCGCCTGCATAATGTTTATATAATTGAATGAATTGATTTTTTTTCCTGAGTGTCAGCATGTGGCTGCAGTGTCGCGTAAGTCCGACTGGGGGAAGCATAAGACTTCATAAAAGCAGCATGACCTAGTTTCTGTTTTCTCTGTCTGGAACATTTTGTACTCTTAGATACTTCCCACTCATTCAAGAGGGCACACAATGGAGCCAAGTTCACCACCAAATCCTGACATAAGTGTGTGAACATGTTCAGATTTTAGAATCGGCAGAATGAAATCCACATCCCATGCAAGCCTTAGGTATATCATGAAGGCACTGGAGTTTTGAACAGAATCTTTTGTTTACTTAATGATATGCATTCGAGTTTTAATCTCATCAAAATCATAGCTAGGCAAATCCAAATCCAACTTTTTGTAAAATCCTTTCCAAATCTGCAATACAGGCTATCATTGGACATCCAGTCTTCATGTGTGTGTGATGGTCCGTATGACAGTAGAGACGTGCAAAGCAGTGTGTTTGCATCTCAGAGACTGAATGTGTGGTGTACACAGAACCTTGTGTTTGACTACATTGTGGCGGGTGTGGGTGAGGGGATGTGGGTACAAGTGCATTTCTTGAAACACGTACACGGAACAGCAGTGTAGTGTTTCATCCTCGTCAAACAATCAGACTGAAACCAGTGTGTAGGTGCGGGTGTGTGTGCATGTATATGTGTGTGTGTGGGTATGTACGCATGTGTATATGTGTGTCTGTGTGTGTGGTCTTTTATGGATGCTGATTCCACAAAAGAGTAGATCCAAATCTTCCTGTAAAGTAGCAATATCTGACCATGCTGGGCATTCCTGCAGTTACACAAAGCAACACATGTATTCAAACCAACTAACCACAAGTAAACAAGAGACAGGTCAAACAGTCATTCCTGCTGATCAGACAGTGTTCACCCATTTATTACAGATCTAGTCATTTATAGAAACAGTTTAATGAGTGCCTGTATGTCTGTGACTTCCCCATTCGTACTTTTGGTTAAAGTCTGCTTGTTTACTATATTTGACACTTATCAAATTTGCAATTAAGCAAACAGACATTAACAGATAATTGATGGCATGCTCAGTCTAGATCAAGAAGCATGGCATCATTTGCAGATTCCTGTTTCTGTATTCGAAACAACAGCGCTCGTGTTCGGTACACTGTGTCTCTACTACACCACAGAGAGGAGGAAGTAACTCTCCACCGCCGTCAAAATAAAAACACGTGGCATGGTTGAAACTCGTTTAGAGCACATTTATGAGGTACAAACTTTAAGCAATCCAAAGTGTACTAATGTTTGCCAAGGTTAGCGCACCGAAGCAGGTTTTGATATGATAAGGGTTTAAGAGTCAGCATGAAAAGTACATGATGTAGCTTTCTTGTATTTTTTAAGACGAATTCACATTTCACCTTGCAGTGGGTGTGGGTGTGGGTGTGGGTGTGGGTGCTAACATGCCGCCTCAGTCCTCTGTGTTTCTGAGATTGGGTCACTGTCTATGCAGAGTTTCCATTTGGGTTTTTTCCCTCTGTTCAGAAAACCCATGCCAGTAGGTGAACTGGTGACTATAAATCGCACATAGGAGTGAATGTGTGCATGAATCACTTGTCCAAAAAATTCCTAAAGAATTCCAATAAGAAACTTTTACATCATATTTTGGATCCTTTCCTATAAGATTCCTATAGGAATTGTCTTATAGTACAAGATATAATTATACTAATTATACGATTATACTAATATATTCTAACCTGTATAATGTAATATATGTGTGTGTGTGTGTGTACCCTCTGTAATTTCCATTAACAAGACATTGTTTCCTATAAAATACAATAAGATTGTCCAAAATCCATTAAGTAGCACTTTTTGGAGAAGGGATGTGTGTGCATGGTGCCCTGAGCTGGAACAGCAGTCCATCCAGGGTGTATTCCTGCCTCATACTTATCCAGATCCACCATGACTGAGACCAGGATAAAGCACTTCCTGGAAATAAATATAATGGTTAAAATATAATAAGTGTAATAATTCAACAGCTGTCAATCAGTCTAACCTATTAAACTCATTAGTATACTAGCCTAATTCTCTATGATATTCATACTCATCCCATTCATTACACATTTCACTGGTTTGCTGTATTATTGTTGTTTAGAAGTTGTTCTATATCTGTCATGGTGAATTGGTTTCTAAAGACACAGGGAGATACATTAAAATACACCCAACATTTCTAAACAATCTAGAAAAGGGCATAGAAAGGTGATGTGCTGGGTAGTAACCCCTCAACATGTTTTCTTTCATAATTCACACAAAAACATCTTCTGCTCTGTACATTTAAGAGGAAGTGGAATCACATGAGCACTATCAGATTTCTATTGCGGGCCTAACTGAGGTTAAGAACTGAAGCACTGACAGTTTTGTTAACATGAACATTTACAGCAAGGGAGATTTCATCTCAACACATCTACAGTATGAAAAGGTTTTAGAGCACAACAAACATTTAGGGTGTTTTCTTGTGAATCTTGTGAAATTCTTCATTTCATATTCATTTAAAGGAAAATATTTTTACATACAAAAATAAAAAAAGCTATAAACACTTTTGAGACTAAATAGTAATGCAAATTTTCCTACATTTAAAGGTGAAGTCTACAGCCTTGGGTTTTACCCCTGAGACAATGCTTGTCTATTGAGGAAGTCTTTGTCTTCGTACAGGTTTTCATTTATTACACACTTAAGGAAAATTTCTCAAGGGTTCTTTGGATAGCTAATACGGCACCTGCTCTGACAGTCAAATCACATGAATATATACTTGTGTATATATATCATGTATCGCATGATATATCAATAAATGACCATTAAATGACTCGTAGTCACTTCATCTATTTCTGTGGCTCAATTTCATGCATGCTGTCATACACTGACGGCCTTCAGCACATGACAAGATCACTGACAGTTAAATCCATAAACATGGTGTGTGTGGGGAACTGTAGTTATTTGAGTTTGGATTTGGACAAGTCAAGAAGAACATCTTAAAGACACTGATGGAAACACATCTGACCATGAATCTGTTCTCGCAGATACATGAGAGTCATTGCATCAGTTCTGTTTACTCAAAGCATGGCTGGTCTGAAGCATGCTCACATGTTAATGTTCTCAGAAAGTTTAGGCTTAACTCTGAGCCCAAACAAACATGACCATGACCAGCTTCTGGCACACAAAACGCCACCTGTTTACATAACTGCCTCCAGAGCTGTATGACAGCCAGGGTTGGGCAGCTTTAGCCTTAAGGCCTCGGATATCAAACCATAGAACAGTTATCCTAGTTAAACCGAATTTTCTGCTGTTTAACACTGATGATGAATTATGGAATGATGAAGGTGGAAACTATTTAAAATTGCTCACTTTACATTGAAAGAAGTTAAACTTTGCTATAAATAACAGTGTGACACAATTTTTGTCCATAAACACAATTGCTTATACCACAAGGGTATAGAAAATAAAATAAAATAAAATAAATATATTTACAACATTTCAAAATATGATGACTGTATATGAAAGAAATGCCCATTTTCTCTACCGTTGATGTAAGCAATTAGGGCTACACTTACTACACAGGAAAAAATATATACATAAATGTATTTAATAGTGTATTAGACTGCACACTAATAATTGATAATTTAGCTTATTTCAACAGTACTGTACAGCTTATCATTTTCCAAAGTGTTTGAACATTTATATTATAGCATGGGTTCATTCTCGATGTGGAAGTTTTTGTTACAAGACAATTATTTAATGTTTATGGAAGAAGTCTTGCGTGTCAGTGCCTTATAACAGTCACAATGCTTTACAAAGTTTTCCAACACAGGAAAGTCATGAAGTTTTTTTTTCTTCTGGTGTTTGGCTCAGTGTGTGTGCGTGTGAGAGAGAGAGAGAAAGTGAGAGAGAGAGAGAGAGAGAGAGAGGCTGGTGAGGGAATAACTGTTTAATTGTTGTTATAATGTCGGTGATTACAGGAACTAAACTTGTTTTTAAACTTGTTCCAAAGCATTGTATCTAATTTTGAACTATTAACATGTCAATCATTAATAAATGATTGTACATTGTAGTCTTTGGCACTCGATTAAACAAAACAGGGTGGTATCAGATCACCCCACTATTGTAGGTCAGGAACAGGTCATGAACAAGTAGCTGTCCGGTGCCTCACGGTTGAGAAAGGTCAGAAGAGAATGGTTGAAGCTAAGACGAAGGCGATGGTAACTTAAATAAACTCTCTATACAACCATGGTGAGCAGAAATGCATCATAAAATGCACAATGCATCAGATCTTGTTTTATAACGCCAGAAGAATCCATCAGGTCGCACTCTGATCAGCCACGAACTAGAATCTGGTATCTGGGGTAGCTTGGTGGTTAAGGTGCTGGATTATTAATCAGAAGGTTGTGAGTTCCAGGTTCACCAAGCTGCCACTGTTGGGTCCCTGAGCAAGGCCCTTAACCCTTAAATGCTCACTTGAATAAAATGAAATAAAAATGTAAGTCGCTCTAGATAAGAGTGTATGCCAAAATCTGTAAATGTAAATGAATCAAAAGCTACAATTTGCATAGGTTTTATTGAACCTGGACCTTTAAAGACCAGTGGATGTTTTTCAGCTGAACAGTTGTTAATGAAGCACAGACACAATGACCAGCTATATGATGTGAATACCCAGAGTATCTGAGCCAGGAACCATCAGTCTCACAGCAAGACTATGAATAGATATAGCTAGGACAGTCAAAGCATTATTAACTAAGATTCCTCTGTAAATCTGCTCACTCTATTCTCTCCACCAAAGTATATTATGTAAATCTGGTCCATGACTTGTCTCATGTTGCTCACTCTATTTAGCATTACACGTTGAACCACTTGTAGCTATTACTTTTGTAGGTTAGATTAACGTCCTTAGAGAACTGAGGTACGCCCTCAGATCCAAGTTTGGCTTATGACACTTCCAGCATGCCTGTGCTGAAATAAACACCTGGCCTTAGAGCTCGTTTTCAGCGAGCAATTTTCACAGTTTCCACTGTTGGATTTAACGATGGGAACATACTTTGTAACAGATGCCAAGATGATACGCTTTCACATCCTATAATTAGGCATCAGAAATGCATGCAGAGCAACCACATTTATGGTGTTCTATATCCTAACAAACCAAGCGTCACGTGTTTACTCTGTGCTGTCGAGACGAGCCGGGGCAGACTCAAATAACCTCCAGGCTCTGTTTGCCAATCTGAAACGGAGACAATTGTGTCTGCACGTTTGTGAGGACAGGCATATGCCGTCAAGATCTTGATACAGCACAGGCTTGTTATGCAGGGAACAGCATGCCCTTAATCTCAAGGTCACAAGAGTAGAAAAGAAATGCACATTTTGCAAGATCTTTGCCTATGTAGCGTGTGTTTGTGGCTCACCAAGCCTCCATGGTACACTTGCAGTGTTTACTGAGATATGTAAGGCTTTTAAACATGTTATCAAGAACGGCATCAATATTTTCATCATGCTATCTTGGCATTTAACACAAGCACAGGCACCTTTCTTGAGGTGACAGTTAATGAGGAGTGTATGCATGCAAGGGATCTGAACTAATTCCTCTGCTAAGGGTCATGTACTGTATACTTAACCACAGGGCTGTGAAAAGAACAGATAAATTATACTTAATTGGTCAATTATGTCAAAGTGTGAGGATTGTGATAAACTCAAAAATCCTAATCTTCCATAGCAACCTAGCCAAAACATATATAGACAGATTTTACTGAATTCTACTGCAGTTAGAAGTCAGCATTAGAGGCAAATGTGTAGAGATTTGCATGATTCAAATAATAAGACAAGTTACAAGCACTAAGGTTAGGGTTAGGATGGATGCTTTATTCATATGAAATCAAACAAAATCTAACATAAATCACATCATTTCAGTCTGCTTCTTTGAATTTGAACTCAATAGCTAATCTAACTTTGACATAAATGTGTCATTCATTAATACATTAAACATTGCAGTCTTCGGCAAATCTTTGGCAGTGGTGTAAACAGTATAACACACTACCATCAAAAAACAGTCATAAAAAAAACACTTAAGATGGATGTTTTTAATACTTATTAATTTGATCGAAATGCTAAATCCAATAATAATCCCATCCATGAATAATCCACAATATATATATATATATATTAGATCTGTAGTACTTGTACACAGCAATAACTGGTTGTTGTAGCCATACAAATTGGTATAAGTACAGATGTGATACTAGTATAGTTTAGAATTTTCCTATAACAGCACATCCAAAGCATTCCTTTCTTATTAACTAGATTTTAAAGATCCAATCAAATCTGTGCCAATGTATATGGCTGCCATATGTGAACATGACCAGGAATGCGGCTATAAGAATAGCATTCGCAATTTCCCTTGGTTCATCTAATCCCACAGCAATTCCCCAACAATGAGTAATTCTAGTCATTAAAGAATAACACATCAGTTTATAGTTGCATTTAATCACTTATGTCGTAACAGTTATAAACAGTTGTCCAATCAACAGCCTCTTTTCTCTTTCCTAGCCTCTCTTCTCTTCTGTCTTACTACCAAATATAAGAAAAATGCTGCTTGTTGTATTACCGAAGGAACAAGAAGTGCTCTGTCTTGGTGCAAAATGTCCTGACTTTTAGGAATCTAATATAGAAACACGACTGTATTAAAATGAGAATGAGCATCGACATAAAACTGTGATTTGTCCTGCAGGCCATGCTTTTATAGAAAATGAATGACCAGTCAGTCAGAAATGTGATAAAGCACAGAAACAAATAAACAAAAAATTACATAAGATTATCGTAAGATTAGCATAAGAAAAATATTTAATATATAACATAACATAAAGTGTATAATTACATTTCTAGTATTAAAAATGATATTACAGAATATGTAATATATAACATAATCATGTCATAACTTTTCTTTATTCTTAATCCTTAATCTTAATTTAACTCTTTAATCCATGATAAATGGTATATACAACATTATCAACCACACACACACACACACACACACACACACTCACACACACTCAAGGGAAGGGGTGTCAAAGCAATTCAGTTCAGTGAAAGGAAAAGCCCTATGATGGAAGGAGTCTATGAGTCTACATGCCAAGATAGTAGCTTATGGATGTTGCAATCCCCTGCAATAAAATTTAAGTATAGTAATAAAGTGCAGTTACTGTAGCAATTTCCATTGGTATTGAATAGCTATATATGGAAAAGTACTGTATGGAAAATTTCAATGAGTATATTAAGGTATAATACAGTACAATAAAGGTGTATGTGTAACATAGTGTGAAATTGTTGTGGATTTGTCTTGTGTGAGTTTTGTTTGTCCTGGAAAGGGGGCTATATCTAAAACCTTGCAGAAAAGCAATAGCCTGTATTTTTTAAAAGAAATTCCTGATAATTCTCCATTATTACAAGGCCTTTTTATACCACTTAGAGCTAGATTTAGCTCTGGTTGTTATTCCTGAAGGTCACTTTTTTAAAAGCTTTTTAAAAGTTCTATGACGGCACATTCATAAACAATAGGAGAAAAAAAAAAATCATGACTTTTAGTCATTTCCTCTTCACCTCCTTACAACTTTTCCATAATAGTAGCTGCAAGGAAAATTGGAATTAGGCTGCATGTGGGTTTGCTTTTTCCCGCCAGCCTATGAATATGATTGGACATGTCACCGGTTTCCTTCGAAAAATAATGTTTTGACCAAGATACTGCATTTATTCTGTTGTATGCCAGAAGTCCTACATGTTTTAACCCCTTCTGTTCATAATGTGTCACTCAGAAAACCAATATGCCACTGGTTTGTTTAAATAATCAGTTAGTATCCTGGATTTAAGGGCTGGGAGAATAGGGGTGATGTTGTTGTTGTTGTTGTTGTTTTTGTTGTTGTTGTAACTTTTCCAGCTTCCACATTGCGGCTTGACATACAGCCAAGCAGAAGAGTACGGAAAAGTTCAATTGCCTGATTATCATGTCTGAGGCTCAGCTGTATGCTTCACTCACTATACCACAAATAGAGATAATAATCTTTTCAAAAGGGATGGCACGCAACCTCTCTGGGCTACGTGCCAGGGCTAATGTAATAAATGTAGTGCACAAACAGGTTATGTACAGCATGTTCTTTGAATCATCGAAATACAGAATACCCAAAACATTTAGACTCAGACAAGCACACCCAGGTGTTATATGTAAATGGGAAACAGCCTGAAGTTATCTGTATTGTGTAACACTGGGTAAAAGTTACGAGGTTAATTAGTTTTTGTTGCTTTTTTTTGGGGGTGGAATGCACATGCTGATCAATTGCTTTCATCAAAACAAAAGTCACATGTAGGTCTGTTTCTCTCAGTACTAAACTCACTACAGCAGAAGAACATTTTCTCATGAGCTGTCAGTCCAGCTGAGTACAGTGCAAAATTGTGCAAGATTAAAGGTTGTGCATGGGAATGTGTGGATGCATGCACCAGGGTCACATGAGGATTCATGGTCCGAGCTGCACTACCAGAATACTACCCACAGATGGCATGCTTCATCAGAGGGACCAATTCTCCTGAAAGTGTACTGGAATGCACAAGTACTGCTCTCTGTAGATTTTTTCACACGTGTAAGAGTCTGACCAGCATGGACTGTGCGACTGGGTTTTAATCAAGTCCTGTCAAGAATTGTCAATCACATATAGATGCAGTACATAGTGAAACAAAACAATGTTCTTCCAGGAGGACCACGGTGCTACATAAGGACACAGAGATACATAAGACAACACAGGACAAAGGGCTAAAATGTAAATTGACCTATTCACATAAAGTGCATGTGTGCAAACAGTGCAAAACAAGAGACAGTGCAAACAGACAACACAATACACTACAAGACAGATACATAAAATAACAAGACCAGTATACAGTCTGTTTGGTTTGGTCAAAGCATCAATGTGAACGTGGATAGCGTGTTCATAATTCGTAATCCAGTGACTCAGGGAACATGTCTGTCTGATATCCAGTAGCTGAATCACAGTGCAGAACAGACCATGCGTAAGAGTTTTCCAAATGAAGAAACTGCCTGCAGTTAACATCTGTCAATCCAGGAAATATTGTCTTCTTCAAAGGCGACATTAGCGTGTGCAATAACCGTGTCATGGATGGACCTGTCACATTGTTGTCTGGGGAAATCCCATCAGCTGTGGTTTTAGCCAAATTCTGACAAAAACAAATAATAATATGCAATAGTATACACTGATGTCTCTACTTTATGAATTAGAGACCAAAAAAAAACATAGTTATGTTTTTATTTAGACTGATACCTATTTGGCACTTTGTGATCAGATACTAGTTGTCATGCTGTTCATTTGCAGTGCTCTTGCACTTTCACATCATCATCAAAGCAGAGAAAAGCGCTTAGACATGCGATAGAGACTATTATGGACAAAAAGTTCCACCGATCTGATAGAAACAACATGCAAATTTAGCCAACAGAACAGAACGGTCTGAATTAATCAGCGACGGCTTTCTCACTAACGTTCGCCTGATCCGAGATCAGTGGAGTGAAAAACACGATGAGGCTCTGGTTTAAATGTTGTGAGTAACTTTTTTCTCTGCTGTTTTGACTGAGACTGAGACTCTGGTATAATTCTTTAAAAGTTTTGCAGCGACGTACGCAGATTAGGTTCTAAATGGAGAGTTTGGCCGTCTTTCGGCTGAAGTGGACATGAATCTCGAAATACAAATTTCTCCCTTTATCAAAAAGCAAAACACATTTCAATGCTGAAAACCCTGGAGTTTTTAGGACTACTTACACTAGAAAGTAACTAAATAGACACACATACCATTACATCTGACAAGTTAGTTGGAATATTAGATTCATCAGATATTGCCTTTTCTTCATCAGATATTCATCAGATATTCCCTTTTCTTCATCAGATATTCCTCAGATATTCCCTTTTCGTCATCAGATATTCCTCAGATATTCCCTTTTCGTCATCAGATATTCATTAGATATTCCCTTCTCTTCCTACATGGAGAAACAGCAGGTGTTAACTTGTTTACCAGTGTGTAGATGGTTTCATTATAAACCAGACAGATCAAAATACCTTGTTTATCACCAAACCCAGTCTACTGATGATTTCATTCTAAACACAGAGGCTTACTTGTGAGAAAAATCATAATACCTTGAGGTACAATCATTATATAAGATTTTCAGTAATTCTCGTTAAACATACAATATGGGAATTAAATAACAGCTCTCTACCGATTTGTACAGCTTTCACATGTCAATATTTATTCCTTTGTATATATCATCTACTATATAAATAAATACATAATAAAAGCTCTCTTAAGTAGAGCTTCTGTACTTCTTCTGTGACAGTTGTGTGTTTGCTGAGAAAAGGATCACACCCAGTGGTTGGGTCAATGTCAGGGTGAAACCACCCAGCGAGAAAACTCTTACTCTTGTAATCATGGTATCATAGACCAGAGTAAATTCCTCTGCTGCTGTGTAACTAGATGCTTGGTTTGCTTAATTTTTTGAAATAAAAATCAACATCATGGTCATTGGCCCTGGACCTGTTCATTCCCACAGCAGAAACCTCTTTTTTCCGTTTGACTCATTCATACTATTTTTTGATGCCATCTGATTACGGTGCCTACATTATGGTAAATGGGCAAAAATAAACTCCAACAGGAAATGCTGTCACCCGTAGTTGCAAGATGGTTTCAGCAGAAGTTGCGACCGGTGATAGGGGGAAGTTGTGGTTAAGCAAAAATGATTTCAATGCTGTTACCTACTCAGTCACATCTTGGGTGGGATGGGAAAACTTTGTCATGTGATAAATTTCTGCATTCTGAGGAGGTATAAAAGCGAGAGAGTTATTTTTAAACGGTAGTACAGTGCCTGACGACACAGCGGCTGCTGCTGCCTGATTCAACTTTCAGTAGTTCAGTAGCCTTTTCATATCGCTGTTCTCAATCATTGTTAGCAGTTCTTGCTATCGGACTAACTTGTAAGCGTATATTAAATGCTATATTTTCTGTGAATTCAAAATCGATGGTATTATGTAATCTCTTTGCCTTCTCAAAGTCTAGTTCTCGAAATATGCACAAATAGCCTCAGGTCAGAACGGTCGGACTGTCCATTAGAATTCTTGTAAAACCCTACATTAATCTGTTTGCCTGATGGCAAAGCAGGAAAACTGAGCATCCATTCTTTTATATTGAAAAAGGTAACTGACAATAACATGCGTCCCTGTATTTACATCTTATTTAGAAACAGAACGTTCCTTGACCTCTGAGCAAAACAAGAGTTGACTTCCGACGCTAATTTTAGGGCACTCAGGCCAGACAAGAGACAGAAAGCAGAGCTATAAACTTTAACGGCGTCTGGAACATTTAAGAAATGCATGACATTTACAACACAAACCGCACAATATGCAACGGCTGAATGTTCCTTTATTTCTACAAACAGGGATGGGCTGATTGAATGCACAAACAGATATATTTACACCCAAAAATTGCTGACTGCATTGACATGGGATCCTGAAGTAAGTTCAACAGGGAAACGCTATTTAACTATTTTGAATCAATTAATTAACTAAATAAATAAAATGCATTCTCTCATATTGAAGCAGAGTGTTCCTGGGAATTGAATGAGCAAAACAAGTGTTAGCCTTTAATGCTACTGTCTGTGCAAATTAAGTGTTTTTCTCCACACCCCTACAACCACATTGTTTTTCAGGATAGAGCAGCACAACATATTAAGAGCTGTGAATGTTTCAGGGTTTTCTGACATGTTTATAAAAATCAAATAATCATTTTTGTCCCTTTTATTACAGAAAATTGAAGCAGGTTCACTGCTGATCCAGAAAAAAACATTTAAAAAAAAATTGCCCTCAATGAACTTAACGGAGGCTGCACTCTGTATGCAAAATAACAATAATGATTGAGTCAGTTATTGTCATAAGTTTAACAATTCCAGTTAAAGTCTTCCCTCGGGTCGTTGGATAATCAAATATGGTTCAAACCCTGGGGTTTATTCTTGTTTTTTGTTGCGCAATGGAAAAAACAGCATGCATGCCATCAACAAATTACCTGTTGCTTGATTTGTCTGCTTAGGATGAGTGACTCTATGTCCGAAGGCATTCTCAACATGCCACTACTCAATTATGGCTTATGACTAGTTTGTTCCATGACTTTGTTTTGATTTCTTAGCATAATAAGAGATCAGCCAGCATGTTGTCAAAAGCACGTGTGTGAATGTGTGAGTGACCCGAAGAGAGAAATGGGCCTCCTAGGTGCACCTGCAGAGTTACTTTCCCTGCAGGCGTTGGCCAGCATTTTCCGTTCAAGGGAGCAGGAAAGGTCACAACGTGACCGTCTCCAACATGGGGCTGTCCTCTGCATATGAGGTTGCCACCAGCTGCATGGAAAAAGCCCCTTCCTGCCTTTCACCTTTCTCCCCTTTGTTCTGCCAGCATGCAGTCACTAATCTTGTCAGCTGTACTCACTTCTTTTGGATTAACACATCCTGCTTGTCTGACTGCTTCACATGCAGGCGCACCTGCCTGAATACTGTGTAGATCATACAGAGCACACAATGACAGTTGTGTCTTTGAGGCCTTGTTACAAAATTCATATGCTCTCTCAGGAGTTCTGTCGTGATGTGAGGAAGGACATGGCCTCAGTGCTATGTGATTGAGTTTCTTAGACACACAAATTCATTTGCATTTGGATGCTGGGGAACCCCAATATGTATGGCAGTTAAGTAACATGTTAGCTTGGCCCAAAAAGACACAAAATATGGAATGGTACCTTAATGTTCACATTTATTCATATTTATATGTCATAGGATTCAGATTCACCTTGACCCTGACCAGGATAAAGTGGTTAATGTAGACAAATGAATGAACTAGTAAGGTTTAAATTCCTAGGCAACTCACAGCTTATTTATACTCATATATTATGAGTACAAGCTTCTATATATTCATATAGTCATAACTGTTTTATTGCAATTAAGTAGGTCCACCATGTACACCAAGGTTGTGCCCTACTGCAGGAAGGGGTAGGGCTGGGTGTTAGATAGTGTTTCCTTTATCAGTGTTTACTATTTCCACCTACGATGTATGATATAACTAATAAAGCACCAGGAGCCAAATTTGAAAATATGAGCAGTTGGTAATTTCAGTGGAATTGATTAGAAATTCTTATTGGAACATTCTGAAAATTAGTACTGGTGACATATCAGCGTGCAGAAACTAATATTACATGTAACATAATCACAACATTATATGAACATCTAATCAGTTCAGTTGATCATAAACAGTAGTGTAACAAACAGCTTAGTGCCATTAAGCAGGTACAACAGTAAGCACACCATGTGAAAGGATTGTGCCCTACTGCAGGAAGAGGAAGGGTTGGGTGTCAGATAGTGCTTCCTTCTTAAAAGTACACAGCCACAGTTTCATTATCCCCAGCTCAGACATTCCTAAGTAAAAGAAAAATAAATATGAGAAAACGCACAGTTATTTAATAATAACAGTTATTGTTATTTCATATATATATATATATATATATATATATATATATATATATATATATATATAAACCAATAAATCTGATTTAAAAATAAATAAATAAATAACTATGGAGCAAACCAAATGATTTGCAAAGTGTTTCCACCCTGCTTGGCTTCTTTACCATGATGTGCAATTACCTCTATGACCAGTAGGTGAGCTCTTACCTGCTAATCCTTCTACACAGATTAAATAGGTCTCTCTCTTTTCTCAACTGCAATCTCAACACTCTGAATGTGTAAAACATGCAACTTTAGGAGTTTAACATACACGAAAATGAACTTTCGTACAGAGCAGGCAGTGACAGATGTGGCTTTCGGGCTTTGTTAAACATTGCAGATATTATCTCTGGATTCCTTGCCCGCTAAATGAGTTTCTCAGACACAGGTGTGCGTGTGTGCGTGTGTGTGTGTGTGTGTGTGTAGGTGATCCCCAGTAAATCACAAAAAGTACCTACCCGTTGTATGTAAGCATCAGAACTAGACTGTGGGAAAAAAAAAGTGGTCTGGTCTGATGAATCACATTTTCTTTGGAAGTGGTGCATGTGTGCCACTTACCAGAGGAAGACATGGCACTAGGATGCACTATGGGAAGAAGGCAAGCAGGTAGAGGCAGTGTGAAGGTCTGAGCAATGTTCTGCTGGGAAACTTCAGGTTCAGACAATCATGTGGGTTGTTACTGTGACCCGTATCAGCTACCTAAACAGACCCAGTACACCCCTTTAAGCCAACAGTATTCCCTAAATGCCTTAAACCTCTTTCAGCAGAATAAAGCATCATGTCACACTCTGCTTTCATGTATCAGAGCTGTTTTATTGGCACAAGGGGACCTACACAATATTAGGCAGGTGGTTTTAATGTTGTGGCTGATATGTAGATCAGCATTATGTATGTATGTAAATCAAACAAGACACCAATCGGCAAATTCTGAATGGCGCATTGCAAGGTTGATTATATCAGTGTATTATAGATGTTTATATGAGGGATTGAATAGACTAATTGACTTTTGACTTGTTTTGGGAAGATATCGACTAGACTAAACAGAAAGGCACATGGTCAAGAAAGAAGATAAATGTCCTTTCTTTAGGTTTTGATTTGATCTGAAGACAAGAAATGACCTGCATTTCCCCTCAAATTCCACACTGTGTAATTACCTTAGCCATGGACTATATGTACTGTATGTAGTAAATAACATCTAAGATCAGAGCTGCTGCCTGTCAGAGGATGCCAGACCTGATAGCTGTACCTGATGAAACAGTGACTAAATCCAGTAATAGTAATGTAACTGAAACTGTGTTCTGCATAGGTTACTAAACAGATGCTGTGACGCAAATGCCCATTTTGAACTTCACACAGGACTTGCTCACTGTATATCACATACACGCATTTATGAACCGTTGTCTGAAACGTTGTTCAGAAAAGTTGAAAAGCAATCTACTCCACTGTTTCTCTGAACAGAAAGATTTAATGATACCCAATCACAGAGTAATTACTGCTCACAGAAACATAATGTGTGTTTTTTTTTAGTAAAAGCTGTTACGGGGTGAATTCATAAGACATAAGAAGACAAAACCAATGCATCTACATAGACCCTGTCCCCACACAACATCTTTCACAATAATGCTTCATTTTATTTACTCACATATCAGGGGTTGCGCAGCAACTTCATATTTGCACTTCTCTCCAAACTTAGATATCACATCCAGATAAGTGACAGAGAACAGCAGCCTTATCAAACCCTGATCAGTATGACTAGGATATCTAACTGCTGACATCACACGATTAACTCTAAACATTTCTGGCTTTGTGTCTGCTGAACTCCTACATCAGGAGTTCCCTACACAGCACACACTTCTTCTTTTTTCCCCACTAATTCCAACTGTTTTAAACAGTTGGCTGAAGTAGTTTTGTTTGATGTGCTTGTTCAAGGGTCACCTGTACCGTCAAAACACAAGGTCCAGCTGGCTGAAATACCTGCTTCGGCTCTGGGTGGTAGGCTATGGATTATCTCAAAAATCCAGGTCTGAAGCCAGTAAACAATTGAAAAGAGACTAACTGCTCAACTTAGCCATCCACCACAATAAATGGTTTTGGATGTTTCTGTAACAGCCTAGCACATGATTGCCAGTGGTTTCAGTGGAAAATATTCAGTTAAGTGGGAGACCATGCAATGTTCTGTTCTATTCTTGTGAATTGGAATATCTTGAACTGTTCCACACTGGAATAAGCCTTTAAAGAGAATGGCATGAATTTTTAAACGCTGTCTGCTAGTTTCCCAATTATAACTTCTTTTCCAACTGCACACTCCTAACTGATCTAGATGATATGCACATGCTTTAATATATGCTAATCATCAGTGGTTTTTCTGTCATGTGAATAATAAGAATCTTCATGTCCTGGTTAAATGAGATAGTACAGCTCCACCAGGTTTCTTCCTCCAAGCCTGTTCTGTTTTACTCAAAGCCAGTTTGAGCCAGTTTCATCACACAAGTCTATCTCCTTTATCTAAGCCTAGCCTGTAGTATTGCTACAGTCTAAATTGTAAAATTATATATATATATATCTCAAAGGTGGTGAGAGAAGACGTCACTGAGATGCCTCTGAGGTGAAAAAACATTTCAGAAGAGGTGCCTGCAGCCATTAGCAAAATACAGACCAATGTTTTATTGCTGCAGAAAAAAATGATAAAATATTCAAATTATAAATATTCAAAAGCATGCATTGTCACAGGCAGGTATTTCCAACTTTCCACTCTAATGAACTCTATAATGTAATGGTAAAGTGTTTTTTTAAAAAAAAGATGTACTTTAAAGTATCTTTTTTGGTCTTTATGGCTCCCAAATGGTGCAGAAAATCATTCACACTATCACTGGGAGACTGAGAGTGGCCGAGCTCTATTTGGTGGGAGGGATGTTATACTCACTTTCCCCCGTCAATCACAGTGACACTAACTAATCAGGGCGTTTGTGAGCTCGTATGAGGAAGATGGTAGATAATGTTTTCTTCCAATTGTGTTTCGCTGTGATGCAGCATGAGCTATGGGTTGAAAAGATGCAACTGAAGGCCTTGACATGCCTCGGAGGAAGCATATGTTAGCTTTGACCCTTCCTGGTTGATATCTGATGTATGATAGGGAAGAACTGGCTGGTGGGAGGAAACGGGCAAATTACAAAATTGAGGAGGCTTCTATTAGGAGAATGCATTCTGCATTTCCAAGACTGCTTGTCTTCACCTTAACCTTATGCACCATATGAAATCTTCTCATATGCAATGTATCTGCAATATTTCGCTCTTACTGCTTCTCTACACTGTGGTAGTAGTATGAGGTAGTATGAGCTGGATTGTGAACTCTCAGCACTCATACTGGGAGGATGGGAAACAGTCCGGATGAAGCAGATGGAGAAACGTGGCCTCTCAGGATGCTGAGATCAGCTCATCTGTCAAACACAGGATGAGGTAGAGATAGTATAATCTAGCCTTTTCCTTTCACTTTCATTTATTAATCAATGTGTACTACACACATCCAGATCATAAAAAAAGTAAACATTTGTGAGACTACATAAAAAGCGGGTATTATGTATATTATGCTGATGCAGAAGCAGATTAAGGAAGGCTCATAAAAAGAGAATGAACTGCATTCATTTGAGCAAAAGGTGTTAACATAATCTTTATTGTTTAATGGGCAGAATATCTGAACAATAGCTTTGCAGCAATAGTTTTTTGTAAAAGCTGCTTGAACATAGCATTGCTCAGTAGTTTTAAGACTCAGGTCCCTCAGCTGATCAGTTAGCAAATCATCTAATCAAAATGCTATCTGAATATACACACTAATACATTTTGTTTTTTTTCCCAGCCTTTGCTTGGGCTTGGGCCAGTGACCGTCCTTTGAACTTCCATCTGGAGCAAACAACACAGTCTAAGTTTGCTTAAGTGTTTTTTTGACTCTTTTTTTTGCCAAGCTTGATGCACTCCAAGCCAAGTTTTCAAGCTGCAATTATTGCCAAACAGTGTTTTCCTCCATTTTTACACTGAAAATCTGTTATCAGTTTCAACAGGTTGAGACAGAGAAATCTGCAAGCCTGCAAATTCTAGTATGAGAATAAAAACCCTTTATTTGTTTACTGTTTGAATTTAATGCATAAGCCAATCTAGAGAGAAAATTGTTGCCATTTCTTTATTTATATGTGTTTTTATATTTTAATCTGCAATATGGGAACTTGATTTGCTGGGCTACATGGGTGTTTTTACTGCCCAGTAATTTTGCACTAAATATAGAGCTTCATTTCCCATTGGGAGAGAACTGCAAATAAGACACAGATTGGCTTTTTCCACATCTCAATCCCCTCACATTGCCAGTTATTTACGTCATCACTTGGAGAGTGGAAATGAAAAAAACAGCCGTAAGAAACTGCCTTGTGGTCTCATAGGAAGGAAAAACAGTGAGGCATCAGCAGAAATATTTCAGCTAAAATAGAGGAGACTCGGCTGTTAAAAGAAGCGGACACTACTTCTCAAGCTTCATTAGTTCTTATATAGGTGAAAAACGAATGCAGTGTTGTCTTTCATTTGTGTAAGGCCAATATATCGGACACAACACTGTGAATTATTAACAATTTGGCAACTGTTAGCAAATCAATAAGTACATTATCTTTGCCATGTCAGCAATCAGGATCTTCGAGATATAACTGGTTTTAAAATGAGCTGCAGTCCGTGGTGTTGTTTTCCTGCAGGTTTGTCCAGATTTGTTTTGTGCCACTGGTTAAACTAAGGTGACTTTAAATGTTTCTGTTGAGGACGTTCTCACACAAGCATTGTTCTCCGGAGAACTATTAAAATTTCAATCATTCATTGTTTGTTTGTGTACTGACACATAAGGTAAAGTTGTCTTTGTTTAAAAAGAAAAGTACCTTTTAAATTGTTTATTTAATTGTTTGTAGTAAGTTAGCTATTTAGCCAGTTAGTTAGTTATAGACAAATAAATTGCGTTTTTATTTATCCAAATAAATGTAAAATGGCTTTTATTTATTTATTTAGATTAGTTAGTTGTTTGCTTGTTTGTTTGTTTATAGACACAAAGGTAAAATTGTGTGTGTGTGAACAAGAAAATGTAACGTTTTATTTAGATTATTTAGGTTAGTTTGTTAGTTGTAACAACAAAGCTGCTGGACTCTAAATCTAAATAATTTAATAATTTAGAGATGTTTGTTTGTTTGTTTGTTTGGCCCGAGCAGTTTACCACAATGTTGTGAACTAAATTTGTGGGAATGTGCTCCACACTTGCAGCAACACTTTAACACATCTTTTCCGGCACACACTTGACATTTACAGCAATTACACTATTAAGGCTATATGTGGACCATCACTAAAGATGAAAATCCTCTGGCACTGAAAATAAGCACTACTATTTTTGGCTTCCTACCTGTTTGGGTTTTAGGAGGCTAATTTTAGATGGAGCTCTGTTTCTGATTAATAGGGACTGACTTCGCACGTGAAAAACAGGACGTTCATTCATACATGGTTGGGTGTGTTCATCTGGAAGATGTGTGTAACACAGTTTCATGTGGTGGCACAAGAGAGAAAGCGACTACAGAGTATTACTGGGGGTAAAATGTGCAGTCTGAAGGGGACGGAGTGTGTTGTGTCCAGGTCTAATTGACTGACTCAGTGTGCAAGATGTTTCTCAATGGTTTTAGTGCATGCTCTTTTTCTGGGGTAGCTGTCTTTTGACATTTTTTTATGAGGAGCAATTCAGTCAGTACTGTCCAGTTGACATATTAACTGAGTACCAGGTATTTGACATGACATCAGGGCTTGCGTGTAATCTAACACCTACCTTTAATGAGTTTGTTTTTATTGTGTACAGTAATCTATACAGGCTTGTCAGCAAGCAGAGGCATTTCTGCCTGGATTATATTGAAGCTTCGCTTATTCATATTTCTGCACTTCCTGGAGCTGCTGTCTTTTATTTCAGACATGCAGCACATCTCAAGCCCTTGTGCAGTAATTGGATTTCTAGTTATAACTTTAACTCTGTTCTCTGAAATCCTCCTAATCTTTCAGTTCCATTTAAGTCCAGCTGGCATGGTTACACATTAACTTAATGCAAATCAATTTTTTGTCTAAAAGAGAGCCTTTGTTGAACGCAGACTGTTTGTTTTCCCCTACAGCAGAGCTGCTTTATTAGAGCAGATTTATTTCTTTCCCCTTCTGAGCATCAGTTGTGTCTCAGAGTGTGCCGCAGAAGGAGATATATTAAGCATGGGTGGAGTTTATTGGGCAGAGCTAGTGGGAAAGGAGCCAAGTGCACAGTGAAAAAGTAAGACATGATGTGTGTTTTTCCATTATAAGGGATTCCCTCAACTACAAACGCAGACACACTTAGCCATGCATGTTTTTCTTGTTGGGAAACAAAGGCCTTGGTAACGTAGCTCTGACTCACTAGCGGCAGTTTACAGATTTCAGTTTCGCTCAGCAAAGGCACAAAGGGAAGGAAAAACCAGATCTAGCTGGTTTTGGCTAGTCTAGATGTTTATGTGCACTTATAGAGAACCAGCTAACGCTGAAGTAATGAAGCTCCAGCTCACATATATGTAATGCAGCTTTTCTGTTTCATTGATTTAGGTTATTTAATTTATCCTACATAGTTTTGGTTTTTATATTTAAACACTATGGAAAAATATTTGATCTGTGAAATTAAAAAAATATAAATTAAAAAATTAAAAATAAAATAAACTTGGTTGAGGATGGTTTACACCAGGCTTTATTTTTCCACCATTATTTGGGTGGGTTTCACTGGCAAGTGATTCATGGTTGAAAAATGCAAACTTGGTTTAAACAGTGTCCAAGTTTAGCTGAACTATAACCTTAGTTGTTGTTTTTTTCAGCCTAACTATTACAGCCCTGTTCAGAGAACATATGAAATAAGCCATTGAAAGTAGGTGTGAATATGAATGATTTCACTGTGAGCTCCATCACCCTACCCAAAATAACAAAGAAGCATGACATAATCCTCTTATGTGTGGGTCTGACTCCAAAAATGGGTGTGGGTAGCAATGGTATGACATTCTAAGAAGCCAATCAGCTTCTCGAACTCATGACTTCTCTACCTAAACTAACCAGTGGTTGCATGAGAGTAGGCTTTAGTAAATGTTCCTCGCAGCATTTGGGTGTGATGTGGTCGTTTTGACACAGGAAGCTGGGCTTAGGGAGGAGGGAGACCGTTTAACACACTGAGGAGTGTGTGTTTGCTATGGATAATTTCCATGCACGTCTGGATCATTTTGGAAACTTGTGGCTCTCTAGGAGCAAAATCCAGGGCACGGCAAACAAAACACTTTAAACGAATCAACTGTAAAGTGAGTTCAAATGAATCGACTGTAAGCAATTCGGTTCTTGCAACCTTTTCCAAATGCATCTATACACAAGATTCTTCTATGCATGAATGTAGTCAGCCATCCATTCTAAAAATTTAAACTCTGCAACACCTGGAAAACACATGTAGACCGATTACGTGTGGGTCTACATAAGAGCTCGGGCTGCTTGCGTCATCTGTGCTGAGCCACTTCCTCCTCCACTTCCTCCTCTCTCTGTTTATAGCTACAGCCTGTCACCATGGGAACAGTGTCCTAGCCAACAAAGAAAGAACGGTGTTTTGATATGACCACACCAACAGACACAATCTGATAGACAGTCATTACGTATAGCGGCGCTGATATTGACCTCAAGCAAGCCCTTTGTTTTAAAGAACAGCGGAAAGTCTCTCAAGAGAATCAATGCGCAGCCACATTCAAGAATTTACATAGACAAAGTGGAGGATATTAAAATTTTTGCAGTCTTTGACTTGCAATTGCAGTTAGATTTTATTTGTGTTGTTTTGGTTATTGCTTACTTATTTTAATTTGACATTATTTATGTTTCTTTTCAAGTTAATGAGCTTCCCAAATGAAACACAGTTTCTTGTATTGTATAATAATACACCCTGTCCACCTTCTTGTGCCTTAAGTCTCCTGTAACAGACTTCATATGTGCATATCAAAGACTCCTGGGAGTCTCACATCAGGAACCATTGATAAAATGGTAGGCATCAGTAACCATGGAGATGTTGCTGTTTAACCTCAACTTATACTCAGCAGTAGTTGCTACTACTAAGTTTAGGAGGTTGGTCATCATGGTTGGCTTTCTTTCCTGCTATGACTCAAGGGTTTCCCCATTGAATACTGTTCAACTAGACTGTAGAGTTTTTCCTAAAGTACACTGTTTAACTACACTATAAATCATTTCCCAATGTACACTGTTCATCCGGAATGTAGGTCTTTCCCCAAAGTGCACTATTAATCTAGACTGAAGATATTTTTACAACTTAGTGGAGAACTTTCTTCAACATACACTGGTCACCTAGAATGGAGATCTTTGTTCATCTAGAATGAAGATATTTATTTGAAGTACACTCTTCATCTAGACTGTAGGTCTTTTCTGAAAGTACGCTGTTCATTTAGAATGGATATTTTTCTCCGAAGTACACTATTCATCTATACTGGGTTTTTCCCCAGAGTATACTGTTATACTGTTCAGCTAAACTCTAGATCTTGTAAGATTGCAAGGCTCTCCCCACACCCTAAATTTCCACCGAAACAACCACATCAGGATGGGTGTGAAAGGGACTGAGTGAAAGCAATGATGATCTCATCTGTACGGCTTGTAGGAGCCTGTTTGAAAGCCCTGATCTCCAGGGTATGGAAGCATGGATAGCCACTCAGGATGGATGTTAGTAGATTAATTGGATGTGCTGAGTATTTCCTCAGGATGGTTGTTAGCAGATGGAGATGAAGTTACTGATGTCCTCATTATGTGGATCCACTGAACACTTGTTAGGAGTGTTTGGTGGAGGATGTGAGGAAGCTCTGATGAAAGACCCAAGTTTATCCACTACACAATCATGTCACGGGTGACGGCATGTGCTTCTCATAGCATGCTACTGTTTATAGAATATGTCCTCCTACAGGTTATACACACTTTATACAGTCACTGAATGTACCACCTACTCAAAGTGGGTTGGATAGAAAGGATGTCTTAGTCATTGCTTTGTATACAGTAGATGGACTTCGCCTACAAAATAAATTTAACCTGTATAACACACCTATTGGAGGAAGATGATATGATGGTAGTCAAGTAACAAATATGATGCAACATTTCTGTATGCTATCATCAGACTCAAGAATGAGAAATCTAGATGTTAAATGAAGTTGCATGGTATAAAAACCTGAATTGTGTGACACAAAGCAAGGTTTTTTATATTAATTTGACATGTGCTCAGAAGGGATTAGCTTGCTACCTTATAAGGAAGGTGAAGATATGATAAATGTTGTTGTTCTTTCAGCTGCTCCCTGTTTGGGGTTGCCACAGCAGATCATTTGGTCAGCAAGTTTCGATTTGGCACAGGTTTTACGCCGGATGCCCTTCTGACGCAACTCTCCCATTTAATCCGGGCTTGGGACCATAACTGAGAGTTAATTCTTCAGTGGCTGGGTTAGCTCCCTGCCCGGGAAGCAAACCGGGGCCACGTCAGGGAGAGCTCGGGATCCCGCCGCTGGACAACCAGCAGACAAATATATGAAAAATAATTATTTTGAAAAACAGCTTGTCACCTTGTGAAACTTCAGGGAAGAGTTTAAATGAAACTGTAAAACAGCTTACAATAAAAGTAACTGTGTGCTTTCACTTTCACTACTTGGTTGGAAAATCCCCTTGGCTTTACATGTCTTACATGCTGTTCAGGCCTTCAGACAGTCTTGATAGCAAGCAACACTAGATGGTATCAAGATGTAATCTGGTTTAATGCAGACTTTATACTCTGTGATTATGTTTAATTGACAGTCGTCTTTGTGTCATTGACATGTCCTTGTTTATGCCAGACTGAACCAGTTTTCAGCTGTCATTCCCACTGGGTGATTTTGTAATATTAGCTTCCTGTAGTGCTGTTCAGGTGTGTGGAAATAATTCAAATGAGGCTTGCTGTACAGAACTGGCCCTTCGACCTGCAATGAATTTCCTTACACTTCAAAAAGCATTCTCCAGAGCTCAGTTGCTCTCTTGATTGCCAGGCATGTAGTAAATCAAGCTGCAAATGTAGAAAAAAGGGACAAATCTTTTATTTATTTATTTATTTATTTATTTTAATGTTCAGAATGTAAGGGAAGGTCTAGACACTTGTCTGGGCAATAAAAAAAAGAAGCCTTCCATCACTGCTGTTTCTCCAATCGGCTGTAAACGTGCTATTGGTAGCTGTTTTTTGGTGTTTTCTTTTACTTTTAATTGGTTTTCCAGGCTTGGGTAAGTGTCAGGTGGTGATGCTTTCTGCATAAGTCCTGTATGACACATGAGCATGTTAATTATTTCTGCTTGCGTGTTAACAGAACACCACAAGCAGTGTAAAACAAGAGGTTGCCATGTATACCTGCATACAGATTGATGTTTGTGGTATACTCGTGCAGGTTTTCGAGGAAACACCAGAAGTGTTCTTCAGAGTGAAGATGAAATAACATTCACAACCTGCCTGCAGCATGATCCTGTAACTGGTGCACAAACAGTGTTTTGTTTTGTTTGATTTTGTGACAGATATTGGAAAATAACATGTGTGTTAGATTTCAGACAGCCCTTAGGATGGATTTAGCCTGTCCTTGACACTGAGTTTATAATGTAAAACAGCATGTATTAAATGCTTAAACCCTTTTATTATATTCTATTGTAAGATCAATAGGTTGAAGGTGGATTCAGCCTTCTCTGTGTTAGAATCGATCCATATAATGGCAACAGCAGATCCGTCTGTCCTTCTGCCAGCTAGATGACGATTCAGCTGATTAGACTAGACGTACATATGCATGCATGTACATTTTTTTTGTCCCGTGCCTTTTAAGGGGATTTTCGGGGATTTTATCTTTAATTTACAAGCCATTCCATATATCAGTGCTATAGTGTGTTTAATTCAGTTACATTCGATTCAGTATTATTTGGACAAACTCAAAGCAGCTTATAATAGCAGGAATGTAAAATCTGTTAATGCTGTAAATATACCTTTTCATAATGTGCTCCTCAACATGTTCATGTGATCCTCATTGTTTTCTGGAAAGTCCCAAATTTGTACAGCAGGTCTATTCAGCCGTCTAGGCTCACAAACCAAATTCCTTATTTCTTCCAAAAACATGCATTTAAGAGAAACAGAAAGTGTTTCATGCACCAATGAGCTTGTGATCAGGAAACATTCTTGCCTCAGTGCATTTGGCCTCGTTGCTTAATGTACCGCTGTGTACAAACTCTGTTGTCAAGCGGTTGTCAATGACAACGCCAGTTATGTGTGCCACACTAATGAATAATACAAGTATGTCAGCTCGCTTAATGCTTCGTGACTCAGATCACACTCTCAGATCGGGCAAATCAGATGTGAAAAGTGTGGAATGCAATATGCAATACTGAACATGACATCACACGCTATTCAAATAGTGGCCTTTTATTTAACATTTATAGGCTGCTGAACAAACTCAGTGAGTGTTAGAGCAAATGGAGCAAGATGTGATATGTTCTTCAGTCTGTGTAAAGTGTAACAGTGTACAGTCATGGCTTCTGGCATAAAAAGCGAGCTTAAGCTCTTGAATTAGAACGAGACAAGCTGTGCTAAAGGGCCTCTTACACAGATGAGTGAACACACCATACACTATTAGCGCCAAACCGCCTGCACATGTGTTTATGAGTCAGTGTGGCATCCACTCGAGCCAGCAGAGACCCTGCTGACACTGATAATTGCTAGCCATAGTTTAAGACACCTGACCATGTGATCTCATCCATATGGCATTGCATATTGGCGTCTGCTCTGCGACCCTACCACCATTAATCAGACATCTCAGCGGGTCACTTTTTATCCGATCGGCCTTGTTGACATCAAAACAAGCCGTTGCATCGAATTACTCATGTTTATAACCAGCATGCAAATTTAAAATATTGCTTGTATAAACTAACATTCCTCATTTTCACCTCCTTTGGATGGATCTTTTTTTTTTTTTTTTTAAATCATTATTTTAATTCCATCTCAGTTGAGCTGTCTTGGATGTATTTTTTCACTCTAGGCCACATGTGTAGGAAGAGGTTGTGCAGAAGTGCATGCTTTTTATCAGTTCTCAAGGGAAGTGTTTCACAACCCAGCACTCAGCAGTTTTAACCTTTAAAAATCAAACACAACATGAAGATATGATAGCAGGTTTGAAAAACAGTTACGATAACCAGCATTAACCAGCATGTGTGGGAAATGTTCTTGATATTTAATTATGCTGTTAGTAGTCTGACTAGCTCAGTAAATATAACTTATGTATTATAGTATATACTCTATACAGCTAGATGTTTGTGTCCACAATCCCACAACCTACCAAAATATAATCAAAGTTCAATCTGGTGCAAAGGTCATTTGCAGTAAAATTATTTTCTTAACTGATAAGAGTTGATGCTGATTTGTGTCTAGAAGTTGGGATGGCTGTTTATCATCCTCTGGCCTTTCCTGTCTTTGATAGATCCCTCCTCTACAGTATGAAGTTCCCAAGCTAAAAACATCATGTTCTGTGTTTATGTAAGTGATGGTATGCGTGGCACGGCATTGTGAGCTAAGTTGTAGTGAGAATGTATTTGAGATGAACGTTCTGTCCCGGACTTCAGCATTCATGCTACATTATTATATTATATATAAGTGTTAAACCATCAACCTTATTAAACCAATGTGCATGTGTCCTTAATTGATAGCTGACTTCTAAAATAGAAACATCATTAAGGACTACATTGTTTAGTCTAACTGTCTCCTGAACACACACAGATACAGATAAGGCCGCTGAGTCTATAAGGATCCTTCATGGTCTGCTTAAGCTTACTCAGCTGATCTGATCCAAATGATAATGAGTCAAATTAACATTGGGTTTGCTTCTTGTTTGAGTCGGAGCCACCTGTAATCACAATCTACATTCAGGAAGTGAAAACATGCCACAGTTTCTTTGGGTTCAAGTAAGATTAGATAACAGTTAATTGTTCTGAAGTCTTTCTTGAGAAAAATGTTGTAGCTAAAGAACGCTTAAGCGAACTACTTCAAGAGACGTAAATTAATTAAGTAAGTACAGACATACTGTTATAGAGAATAGACAACTGGACATGTTGTGAACATATTTTTCAACAAAAATAAAACACATAAGGTACAGTGTGTATGTGTGGTGTCCTCACAAGTGGAAAATTCAACAGGCACATATCATATCTAGTCTAGGGCATAGAATTTGTGTCCTCCTTTTCAATAAGTAATGTGTTGTTGTTGATTATTTTTCCGTCAGTTTTCCATTTGGGCCCATCTGTTGCATGTAACATATAAAACAAAACACAACAACATAAGCTGCATGCCTTTTTCCATTCAGATGATTCCTGTTATTCTTAATCGGAGACAATAGTATGCACCGTGTTTCAGCAAGTAGCCGCTGGCAGTGTCTGCTATATTAATAGCTGTGCCAATGGGAGGAAACAGCATTAGAAAACTCTCTAACAATGCGGTAATCAAATTCTCCCATACTGCCGGCATCTTAAAAATGGCTCTCGCTGTACTCCTTAGATCACCCCATTAGCACAGTACCATAAAAGTACTCTCAGTTCCTCTAGAGCCCATAGGGAATAGTATGTTTATGCTCTGGCTAAAGAGCTATGTGGCTTTGTTTCTCAAAAGGAATTAGGATCATCTATCAGCAGCCGTTCCCGTACATTAAGCTGCTCAAGTCCCTGGATCAGGGCCTCGCTATGTTCTGGAAATCTAAAGAGCAAGTGACTGTGTTTATACTCTGACTCAAGCTACGAATCAACAGCTAAAAGGCTTTGTCACTAACCAACAACTGTTGTAACTCTGAACAATAATATTAATAAATAAAATAATAATAATAATAATAATAATAATAATAATAATAATAATAATAATAATAATAATAATAATAATGATGATGATGATGATTTCCCCCAGGGAACAAAAATGACAAAAGCAAGGGAAAGATTGAATTAGGGATAACGTGAAATGTGTGACAGTCATTAATCCCACAGCACACATACAGACATCAGACAGGCCCAATTATAGACACATCAGTGCAGGCCAAGATGACTCAGTGAGTGCTGACTCTTAATGTCTCCCTGTTTCCAGCTCCCTGCCTTACTTGCTATTTACATAAAGATTTCTCGTCACTGTCACCACGGCAACAGCAGCCACAGGAAAGTAAACAGAGGAGTGAGCCCTTAGTCAGGGAGGCGAGAGGAGGCTGATGAAAGCTAGGTTTCATCAGTTGAGCTGATGGAGAAAGTGTGAAGCAAGCTTTGACTTTTTTCTTTTAAAAAAAAGACTTTTTCCCAGCCTCTCTCCTGGGGCGAAGTGTATCAGCCTGTGGCCAGAGAGGTCAATCCAGCTAGGCGCAGATGTGTATCACAGGAGGATGTACACTTTTGGCTTAGCATCAAGCCACAGGTTGCCTCCCTTGAGTCCTGGGAAAAAACAGCAGGTGGCTTTAGCATCTTTCAGATATATGTTCCTAACCTAAAGATAGTTGTTTTAAAACTAAAAATAAACTTTTGCAACAGCTGCGCAAAGATTGAATTAGTTAATATAGTTAATCACAGTGTAAAATTTATAAAAAGGCACCTCACAGCTGATAAAATAGACATTGGGCCAGTCATGGAAAACTGCTTCATTTTGTTTATACCCATGAGATGATTTTTCCCACACACCCATATCCCACCACTCACGTCAGATTTAATGAGGCTTTGTGCCACTTTCTATAAAAACCAAATCTTGGCATGTCTTGAAGAGCCGTAGAGGATATATCCTCTGTCTGTCACCTTAAGTGGCATCACAGTTGTTATCCTGTTGCTCTGCACCTACGGACAAACACTGCAAGATTCACCTCTCCCATGAACTTTAAAGGGGTCAGAATCAATGGTCAGCATGTTCAAGCAGATAATAAAAGCAAATTAAAGCAACCCCCTGATGTCAGGTGCACATCTGCTGCTTTTTAAAAGTGTGAGAAATCTTTTATACAAATTCATCCAAATGCTGATGTGACTTTTTGTTTGTTTGTCAGACAGAAGTGCACAGTACATGTATTTTTTTTTATCATTATTAAAAGAGTCCCTAATTGCAGTTGATATCTCAAAATGTAACTAAAGTGCGAATGAAGTTCCTTCTATGAATTATTCAGTAAATGCAGTGACACTGACAGTGAGAGTGGGTGCATTGACTTTAGGGAAATACCATTATAAAAAAAGAGGCAAAACTACTGAGGGGTGTTTACACTTGCTTTCCAGTGAGTAACAGAATAGTGATTAAATCCTCCCTTTACATCAATCGTTCTGACCATGATGGGTCAAAGATCTCAAATCCCTGCCTCAAACCACCAGTCTTTGCCAAACTTTCATTCTCATGCTCAGTAATGAGGAATATTATTATTTAATATCTCTAATCATTAGGAACAATGTAGTAGGCAGCAGCATGATGGGTAAGCAGTGTCCTCACAGCTCAATCGATTCACCTCTCAACCCTCAGTCCTTCAATCCAGAGCTACTGTCTAGCCTGTGCAGAGTATGGTGTGGGTGTTCTCTGTTCTCAGGTTTCCTTACAGGGCTGACTGAGTGTGTGAATGTGTATTTCCTATTCTGGTGTGCTTTCCAGGGTGTATTCCACCGCACTTCCTGTGTTCCTGTTTAAAGCTCCAGGTCCAGGAAGCTCCCAGATCAGGAATAAGCAGTTACTGAAGGTGAGTAAATGAATGTGACGTAGCTCGGGTTCAGTTTAAACGGGAACTCGTAGCCTTTATCAACAGATATCTGTCACTTATGCGATATTTTTGGTTCTACACCACCCCCCGAGAACAAAACAATTCTACTGCACTAATTCTAATCTCTAAAGCAAAGCATATATTTGCTCTTGAAAGATACATCCACTCAGGTCTCTCAGTGCTGACCGTGTTTCCATCTTTAGGCACATGACTCAAGCCCATTGCTGATAAATAAATAAAAATCCCATTCTCTTTTCATAAACACAATTTGACTTGTCAGGGCTTACGCAAAATCAGCAAGGAGTTATCACTGCATCAGGAGAAATTATCAGCTACCAGCTGCTGCCAATATAAACAGGAGAACATGGCAGACAAGTAACTTGCCAAGAGTGGAGAGAGCAGAGTCCAAAGTGAGTTAGTCCTTCTCTGGAACTGGAATTGCACACACACGTTATTGAGCTTTGGACGTACAATTCAATAACAAGCCAATTGATTGAAAACAAATGTTGATCTCTGACCTTTGCACAGTATTATATATTATTTGAAATCTGTATTCACTGGGCAGTTCATGAGGCCAGGGTTGGATAAAAATAACAAACAACACATGAGCCATACTTCAGTATCATTTGAAATTCAAAGATGAACTACTTTAGAGATAGGAAGAAAAATATCCTCTGTTGCAACATAAATATTACTCTATAATATATTACAGCATTCTCAGAAGACTCTCCAATTGTTTCATGCCTTGTACCATAAATATGTCCAGTCTGTTAATGAGTGGCAACTCCCTGAGAGCATGCACCCTCATTTATTAACTCATATCACAGTATCAGCTAATACAGAGCTACAAGGAAGTCTTTGTAGAGGCTTCCCTGCTTCAGATATGTTGTTTTTGGAAGCTGAACAGACCTGCATGACAGGCTGTACATCAGAGATTTGCAGCAGGACACTTGTGCTTATAATTATATGTGCCACACATGTGCAAACTCTAAATTATATACAGTATATAACATATCAAAAGGTATAAAGAAAGGTAAAAGTTAAATATGCTTCCTATTGGATTTTCCTATAAATGCATTACAAAAAAAGTTCACCTAATATGGTCATTGCATCACTGAAAGAAAAAATAAATAAATAAAATGGATGTGAAGGGAGGTTATTTGAGAGGAAATAAGGTCCAGACAGGATGTACGTGCATTACACCTCTTCCCCACGGCCAATGCGCTGTACCACTTTAATAGAACACCGTGGCATGGGAATAATCTGCCCTTCTGAAACTAGCCATCATACTGCAGCTTGGAAAGAAAAAAAAGTGTTTCCTATTAGCCATACAGTCACACTGGGAGGGTCTGCCATGTTATTTCCAACAGAAAAATAGGTGTTTATAACCTCTGTAGTTTATTAATAAGAGGAAACTGCTACCAAATTGCAGCTTCGACTGCTGAGCTGGTTGAGGAGGTGTGAATTTGCAACGTGCAACAAGGGAATCGTTACACACTCAACACTTAAAATAGGAGTAAAAATAGCATGTTGCTCTGAATCATGAGTAAGAGTTGACGAACCTTGAAAAAAAGGACCTGGAAGTTTTCTGGAAATTCCCTTTCATACCAAAAAAAAGCATATTCACGGAAGAGCCCCTATGGCGGGATGTTTGGTGCAGAGGAGGAACAAGGAAACAGCATGTGAATTTATATAAATATTAAAAAACTGAAACTTACAGTGTGATTGGTGAATTCCGTTTCCTTATATGGCAAGATGTCTGGTCAAACTGCTGACAAATGTTACTTTTCCAGCTGTTTTTACTAATTCACTATCAATTTTTTTCAAATTAACCCCAGACACAGTAACATCTTCACAAGCTACACAGAAGTGCAGAAGATACCTCCATTGTTTTGTTTTGGGTTTTTTTTTACCTCATTTTACTGAACGTTTACAAATGTGAATATTCAAAGCCAGTGAAGTTGGATTTAATTTCATGTCATTCAAATGAAGTGGTAGAAATTCTAACCCACATGCAATCCTCTGCTCGTGCAAGTCTTCCTTTTTAACCATTCTCACTCTCAATCTTTTGCTTACTAGTTTTCTACTAGTAATAAAACCCCATCAATAGAATAAATACAAGGTATGAGTCACGTATTAATGATGAAGGAAGTAGTGGTAAAGCATTATTACTGCACTTCTTTACAAGCTAAACCACTGGGCTGATTTAGGTTATGAAATAAAAAAGAAATAAAGTGTACTGTACTGTACTGTACATTCTCATCGTTTCTTTTTAATAAACCGAAGTTTGGCTCGTGTGCATTTTACAGATATCTGCTGCTCTATGCCAGTCCATTTTTTGCACCTCCTTCATCTATTTTCTAACCCAACGCTCTTTTTCCTGAATATTTGCATAAAGACTCAGATTGATAACAGGCTTGAGTTCAGTTTTGGCTGAAAGCCACTCCCAAGTCTAAGATTACTGCCTCAGAACTTCACAAAAAAAAAGTAATAAGTGAAAATTATTCATGTTGAGAAGAAAGCTTTGAAAGCTTATAGTTGTTTTTGTGCCATCTTTTGCTAAAATATCAGCCTTTTATGTAAGTTGTAAAGTTAAAAGTAAGAGGTCATTGTGTTTTCCTATAAAAATGAAATATAGAGCTCTCTTGAAGCCAGAAATTCACTTTACATTCCCTTTTCCCTTGGTCTTTAACATAATAACGTTTAAAGCCTACGAACCACCAGCGTTGCCAGATGAATGTTTTTCACTTTTGAGTGATGAACTGCTTTTAAAGCCATGTTGTAAGCATATAGGTGCATTACAATATTAGGCCTCACACAGATCAAGCGCTCCATGCTTATATATCTTTAAAAAAATAATGCTTCTGTTGACAACAAAAGCTTAAAAGAAGTCACTGTGCTCATCCCGGCAGTCCAGTTCTGTGCCTGCTTTGTGTCGTGCAAAGTTTTGACATGGAATGATGGATTGAGGACACAGTACACTAAACACCAACGCCTCAGAGTGTGTACACACTCATTGCTGACTGCATCAGGGGCAAGGGATGTGTACCGCCAACTGTCTGTGTGTAACATGATCCCAGGGATAAAGTGCCCTCAGTGAATTTCACTGAAAAAAGAAATAAAACACTGCATTTTAGATATATTTAGAGTTGAAAACATGGGTCTTTAATAGAACAGGCTGCTTGTTGTAAGTGATTAATCAAGAATAGTCTTCTGATGTCTAAGAAGAAGAGAAGAAGAACACAATATTGAATAAAACATGGATAATGACAAAAAAAAAAAATCAATGAAGCTCTGTTAGAAAGCAGGCAAGGGATTAAGCATTTTCCTTTCGGGGTGTTAACACAGAGCTTTATTCTGTTTATCATGCTACCAGCCAAGTAAGCTGTTTACATCACACTTAATCCGGTCTTGTAAAGAAATTACTGGATGTAATGTAACTTGCTTTCATACTCACAACCAGGAACAGGGCTTACCAACAGAATCCCATGTAAATGCTGTAAATGATGTATATTTGTCTTGCAATTTGTCTTAACCCTTGTGTTATCTTTACTCTTTGTTTATTTATCACTTACCTTATAGAAGCTGTACATGTTTGTTTTTAGGAAAGCTGAAATGTGCAGGACGATTTCTGAAGACTGAAAAAGGATTCATCACAGAAAACGTCACAATATCAACAATTATAATAAATCATTTCTGATATGTTTATATGGAGTGTCTGATATACTTATTTGGATGAGCACATTGAAATAGATATGAGATAGATATAGATAAACTATGTTCCATACCTCTTTTACCTGTTGGGACAACAATCTTTAAAGAGCAGTACAGCAGCATAGCAGTGAAGCGTTTCATCTCTCGAGTTCATCACCCTCAGGCTCTTCTGACTTCCTGAATTCTGACTTGTTTAAAGTTTAACCTGTCAGTACACACTTTTTACTGTGTGTGCCCTATTTCCTTAATTGTAGCTATCCTCGTTGACGTCCTTAATTACGCTAGCAGCATCACCCGGGCTGTGTTTATACAGAAATGATCTGAAGCGTGATGCAGAAGCAAAGCAGAGAGTTTGGAAGCATCCCACGCTGAAGAGAAAGTAGGCAAGTGAGAATGTACTGCGCGGGTTGATCGGTTCAGATTTTCACATGGCCAAATGTGCACACAGCTGTCACCGCTGATCGTTCATCAATGTGTGTTCAAGGTGTCACCATTTACTGTGTGTGTTATGACCGGTTATGGGGACAACCTGTCCGACATCCTAACTGTATACAGATTGTTCTGTTTCAGTTTCAAGTTGCATCCAGACAGGCTGAAAGATGAAATTTGAGAACGTGTGTTGCTCTAATCTCGATTCTGGGCTTCACAGACATTATACAACGATGTGTTCTACAAAGCAATAAGCATACTACTTTAGTTTAGTCTACTGCACTTTAGTTCCTTAAAACTTAACATAGCATGCATTATTTCTGCCCAATTTCTGCACTTACTTAAAACAATTACTGTAATTAACATTCATTTAATTTTATTAGTTATTTAGATGCCACTAGTTATTAATCACAAATATTAAGCATCAAATATTAATCACAGTGTGACAGTTCTGCTCCTGCCACATGCCAGTCTTTGCATGACTTTCTTAAAACTCACTGACATTTGTATGATTGCTCAAAGTTTCTAGACTCCCAGACTCCCAATGCCTGAAAAATATCTCAGTGAATAACGAGTGTGTAAATTACTACAACAGAAAAGCAGAAAAAAACCCAGAATTTACCCTTTTCTGAAGACAAACCTGTTGCATTCAACCTTTTCATAATAATAAGAGTTTATCAAAATGCTGTCTCAGTGTGTTCACTCATATTGTATTTTTCCTCACTGGAACTTTTAATCATTAATATTTCTAATCTTTTTGTTTCCCCCCCCCAATACCAAACGCCAAATTCAGCATGTTCAGGGCTGTGTAACATGTTCTGAGGAAATGCTGCCCTCTTCTACATACATGAGCTCACATTTGTCGCTGATGGCTAGTAGAGAGACAGCAGGACGTCCCTTCCACCAAGAAAGCGCAGCAATTACGTTCTCATGACCATAGACCACGAATGACCTTTAGAGCAGAGCTTGTGCTCTCCCTACAATAGGGTGAGATATTGTATTGATATAATGCTGTCACACTGATCAATCAATTGATAGATCAATCGATTAAATAAATAAAGAGTACTAATTACTATTATTATTAATAATAATTATTATAATAACAATATTTTATTGTGTTCTCTAATGCAGGATTGTACGATGCTCTCCTGTAGATTAAACTGTGTCATATATGATCCCTCCAAGCACTTCTGCCTGTGTTTGTTCATTCCAGCAGATATACATTTCTGCACTGTCTCTATTACAGGAGAGTCAACAGCCTCAAAGCCCTACCATGATCATTTCCTAACCTTATCAGTCTGCATTGCTTCAGTGCTGTCTGCTTGCAAACCCTAGCAAGTTAAACATAATGTTCTGAGGCTCATGTAAGTCAACATGACCCTCGAGCCACCGGTAAAGTGAATGATGAACATAAACAGACACATTTAATGATTCAGCATTGTGGTTGTGACTTATGCTCATGACAATGTTTAAAATGGACTATGGATAAAATATAAACAGCTGTTTGGTGTTACGTTTTAAAGTCTGCACTGTTTTTTAAATGCAGTGTCCTGGGATAAGTAGGTGAGAGTTCATGGGTTACAGAGGGCCAGTCTTCTTTTCATTGTATTTACTTAAACCTTGTTCCAGAGTATTTGTCTTGACACTGTGTGGAGCAGTAGATTTATGTGTCTGCACTTCTGATGAATGATTTTATTACTGAATATAAACACAAAAGGGTTGTATGTGTATCTGTTTGTTTTCACGAGTGGCCAAAGGTGTGTGTGCATATAAATATATATATATATATATATGTATGTATATATTTATTTGTGTGTGTGTGTGTGTGTGTCTGCACACGAGTTCCTGTATAAAGTCAGCTTGGTCGTCAGTAACAGCTGGGAATTTTACAACCCTTTTCCAAAACAAGTCTCTGCAGTCTGTACACCCGAGCCATGCGCTTTATTATTCTACAGAAATTTAATGAGTAGCTGTTTTTTGAGTGAAACTTAGAGGGGCACATATGCTGTAATCAAATAAAACAGTCATCCTGGACTGTTAAAGTTGCTTTGAAACCTCAAGCAGTGGTGTATTCCCAGCCACATTTAAACACAGCAACCATAATAATTTTCATTTTAACTGTAAAACTGCAGCATACCTTGGTGGTCCTGGTGTAAATAAATGTGTTTGCTTCATTCTGAAGTCATTTTCCCAGTGCTTTTTTTTTTTTGGCTAATTACGGGAAGCGAAAAGTAATAGACAATTTACAGTATATACAATATTACTACCTGTATCACTAGTAGTAGTAGTAGTTATGTTAGCGGTAGTGGAAGTTGTAGTAGTAATATATGTAATATCTTATTTTTTTGTATTGTTCTTGTTAATGTTCTCATTGCTGATGTTGTTGTTGTTAATGTTAGCGCTGTTGTTGTAATTGCTGATGGTTTTGCTGTTTTGATGGTACTGCTGTTGTTATTGTTGACATTTTTGATGATGATGTTACTCTAGTTGTTGTTGTTGTCATTGCTGATGTTGGTGCTGTTACTGTTGTCATTGTTGAGATTTTTGTTGTTATTGTTGTTATCATTGCTAATGCTGTTGGTGTCATTGTTGCTGTTGATGTTGTCATCCCTGATGTTGCTGTTGTTGCTGCTCTTGTTATTGTTGTCATTGCTGATGTTTTTCCTGTTGCTGCTGCTGTTGTTATCATTGCTAATGTTGTTGCTGTCATTGCTGATGGGGTTGCTGTTGTTGTTACTGCTGTTGTTGATAATGTTGTTGTTGTTGTTACAGTCCTTTTACTTTACTATTTATGAGAATTAATGTCTTTTCATCTATTAATGAATCAATATATTCATTCATTCATTCATTCATTCATTCATTCATTCATTCATTTAGCTATTATGGTCTGCTGGATGTGACACATGCTGTTCATTGGAGGGCACTACACACACACACACACACACAATTTTATCACAGCCAACCCATTCATGCGGCATGTTTTTAAATCAATAAGAATTCCTGATGAAGTAATATATATATAAATAAAATACATTTTTACATTTTACAATTAATTTGACATTTTCTTTCCTTTCCTTTGTTGGTCTTATTTCTCCATAGTGTAGGGCCTGGCTGTAATTACATAAGCAGGTGTCCCTGCCTTTCTGCAAAAGTTGACATAAAAGGTGCACAAATGAGTGCTTTAATAGGTCCATCATGCACTATGGCAGCAAGTCAAAAAGTCAGTAAAATATTTGGCCTGTCAAAATTTCCTTCATCTGTCAAAATCCAGTAGGAGACACTTTAATTATTCCGTCTGCAACTGGCAAAGCTTTCAAGAGCTTTTCACCAAACCTTCTGATTTGAACTTGTTTGTTTGCATTACATGACAACTTGAGCTATTACGTCTTTAAACCAAGGAACATGTGCAACATCTGGAACGTTCTGTTTCTCTGTAGCTGCTGTTTACAACATTTCAGCTTGTTTTGCCATGCCACACTACCTCATTTAACACCACGGAAACACCAGATCATGTTTAGGAAATTTATTCGGCTTTTTAAGAAATGAAAATAATCAAACTAAATGACATGAGTTGACATATTATAAATAGCTCGACTGCACGCTTGGCGCAAAACAGCTGCGCTAATGTGTTTATTCACCTTATTAAACACCTTCCAAACTTAGAGGGAGCGAAGACTGAAAGTTTTATAGGTTGATGGTTTTGCTTGTTGTTTGTATTTTGTATTTACATGCATAAATATTTTCTTAAATAAATTGAGCGAAGGACATAAGTAAATATGAAGATTTTTGTGAAGATTTTTGTACAGAAAAGGGTGCATAAGTAATATTGTGTGCAACTGCATGCCTGCACATTATATAGCGCATGCACGCTCACAATGTACTCTACAACTGTCTCTATACCACAAGTCATAAAATCTATTGAGTACACTGTGTACTTGCTCACGCTGGAAAAACATGTCTTCCAAATGCACGTGATAATTGTGATGTCTAATTATATGATTCACAGTGATAGAGGCGGTAAACTACACCTGCTCGGTTCAGGCCTCGACTCCTATGACGTTACACAGGTGTGTTAGCGCAAAGCGATTAACTTTTCTTTTTTTTTTCTTTTACATTTTTCATTACAGCATGATGTTAGCGTAATGGCAGGCTGTAACCCGTTTTAAAGAGCACTCCCCAGCCTTCTGGGCGTGGAAACTTTGACACGTTGTAATCAAATGTGTTGTGTTATAAAGTGGTGCGTTATCACTTTGCATATTTTGTACTGTGAAGCACATCTCAGTACACCCAGGCACATTCTATTTGAATATCACATTCGGATGAATGATTTCTAGTTAAGTTCTCAAATTTTCACGAATCCAATCTTTATTACAGCTCAGGTTACAGCATTGTTGTTTTTTTTTATACATATTAACATACATATGCAGGCACTTTACAGTAACAGTAGATGAATAATCTTGTACTAATATGTGAATTAGTACTTAAATATGAACTTCACAAACTAATGAAGAGCTAAACTTAACTACAACATGAGTCGTATGAATTAAACTAAACGAGAGAGGTGACCTTGTTTGGTTAATGCATAATGAATTCATAGGCCTCATTTCTATTAAACACCAAGCTATCTAATTCACACAGCCTTTTAACCTAGATACTTACAGTTGAGAAATGGTCCAGACTTTTGTGGTGCTTTACTAAGATTTTTAATTATTTGTGATGAGCGATTGGTTTACAATTTGCATCTTCTTGGTACCTATAATAGGCACTAATATAATAAGCCACTACTTTTACAAATGTCATGTGAAATGCTCAAGATCTCCCAAGTGAAACCTTCCAAGATTTGTCAATCCTGTTCACACCCCAAGCTGATTTCACCATATTTCTCAAGCCGCCCATGCTACACAAGATGATCTGTTGCAATATGTGTGACTTACTGGCCCAGTGGAAAGTCAGAAAATCATCAGACTTAGTAAACAAGAGCTAGAGTACCTATTTCCAGTCTAGAGGTTTTGAAAATAGACTTCTGTGAGGTTCCTAGATAAGCTGTGCCAGATGACTTTACACTTAACTTTCGGTATTGTTTAGAAGCAGTTCCCTGGATTTTCCCTCTCAGGCAGAGTTCCCTTAAATAGCCACTGGCTGGGCAAAGCTGAGTTCCTGATCAGAGTAAAGACAAGGAACTCAGCAGTCTCGCCGAATATAAATAGCCATAGAAGCCACTATTTTCTGTTTTAGCTAGGAAACAGTGATTGAGAGAGCTGTCTATTAAAACTACTCAGCAACTACGCTCAGAGTTATTATATAAGACATATCTTAAAACACACACACACACACAGAAAATGTTCTTGCTTTAAAAGGAATTATGCCATTAGTATTAGTGTTGAAATCTACCTTATAAGATTAGCATTACGCATTTAAGTGCATACATTTGGTGCAGTCCTTAAAAAAGCGATCCATCCATTTATACAGCTATATCAGATAGTAGACAGACAAAACACCAAACACGGTGTAGCAGGAGAAACATCCGCTGTTTTGAAAATATATGCTATTAACAGCTTGTCCTCGAGGTCATATCCTGGCCTGTTTATGACCATACGTTTCCTGAGGTGTGTAGACAACAGTGGGAAAGTGACGACTGCAGGACTACTAGATAAGGGAAATGCGTCGGCTGTGATGACCAAATAACCACAAACACCATACACAAACTGTAATAAACACAATTACATAACCATGCATCTTGGCACAAATTGAATGCTAGATGTTTTTCTTAAGAATGGGCTAACCACTGGAAAATAATGTCACTTGAATCGTCCTCGTAACCAAACCTTTACTGTGGTGTATGAGTGTCATTATTGAAGAGCTGAGGTCAATTTTATCAACCACGTTTTTCAGACCTCACACCACCCAAAACAACCTGCTAGAGTTGTTATTAAATTTCCCAACACCATCATCTCCTCTGGCGTCAGCGACTTAGAAAATAGGTTTCAGATGATTCCCATGGAAATGTACCACGCTGCTATTATCACAAAATGTTATGAAAGCTGTAAACTTCTGAGGCTCGTGGTGGGAAAACAGTGTTTATAGAACTTCAACCATTCTCAACATTCAATATCCCTCCAGCCTTCAGTATCTAAAACCAAGACTGAATCATTTGTATTGTCCTTGTACTGAATCAAATGTTTACACTTTTATTCTTGGTGTAGTTTGTTCTGGCATTCGAAAAATGTGTACAAATTGTAATCCCAGAGTAACACATTAGAAATTCCCGAGAGATATTTAAATTCCTCTGAGAGAACTAAAAAGGAAGTACCTCAAAGTACCTCAAATTTTATTCCCCATTGTGCTCGCTTCCTTCTAAATCCAGGGTTCTACTTATAGCCCTACAACAATGTATGTTTATCAGAAGCTATTCCACATACAACTCTCAATCACTCAAAAAACTTTTTTTTATATAGGTTTAGACACCAACAAACTTTTGTTCATTCAACTTTTTGTTTATGGTCAGGGTTTGTCGGTGGAACCCGGGTCCTATTCAAGAACCTATTCCTGACCATTGGAGAGACAGGATATACCATAAATGAGACACCAGTCCATCATTACAGGGTACCATACACACCCTGACAGACTTACATACAGCTAGAGGAATTTAGCGCAGGCAATATACCTACAGTATTAGCATGTTTTTGGAAGGTGGGAGGAAACCTGATAATTAAGAGAAACCTCACATGGACATGGGGGGACCATACCAAAATCTACACTCTACTCAATAACCGGAGACCAGACGCAAACCAGACATTGCTGTTTGCTAATGAAACAAATAGCAACATGTGTTTCAACTTTACTTTTTTTTTTTATATCATTTCATTACCATTGGTCCACTAAATTGGAAAGAATAGAATGTGTATAAAAAGTTTCTAGAACATTCAGTACTTGAAAATGTAGTCAAGGTTTCATGATGCAAGACCAAAATCATTAAGTTACTGACTACTCTATTCCACTTACTCACAATCTGCACTCTAGATTTGTGAAACCACGACATTCTTCAAATATTATTCATGTCTTTAGTCACAATATATCACTTTTTCAATCTGTGGAGGTCAGGTGTAGGCTGCTGAGATTGACCTGCATTTGTCCTCTCCTAGCTTGGTGTTTGTGTGGTGTATGTAATACAGACCCACTAAGCAGCTACTGCGTGCAGGAATTTCTTTTACAGGGATTAGCTGTCACGACAAAGGCCCTCATTTCCCAAGTCTCTGATTTGAAAACAGACTGTCAGCAGGTAGTTCTTTGTATTATGCTGGTGTTATGTTTGTTTTCTTTTTTTCCATTGGTGCACCAGGTCTTAGGAAGGTGAATGAAGACCAGACCTGAGTGTGTACTATAAGAATGAAATGGATTCTGCCTCACAGATCCATTGTCCCCAGTGTAGCCCTGAGTTCAACGAGGGTTAATGTCTGTTTAGAGTTTTGCATGTTCTTCTCATACCTTCAGATTCTCAAATTTCCTCATATCTCCCAAAAACATACTGGTAGGTACTCAATATTGCTCCTAGGTGTGAATGAATCTCTCTCTCTCTCTGTGTGTGTGTGGGTGGTTGGTGGTGCATCTGGACTTATTCCAGACTTACACCAAGTGTTCATGGGAGAGGTTCTGGATCAACCGTGACCAGATTTTATTTGTGAATCTTAAATAATCCTAGTCAGTAAAGTCAAATAAGATTAGTCTAAGATTAGTCAAATTAGTCATTTTCTTTTCATTCATCTTCAGTAATTGCTTTACAAAGTGAATCTGGATTTTATATTGGGAACACTGGTGTGACATAACTGTAACTAAAGATATTGGAGCACCATTAATTATGTATGTTATACAGTACAAGTACTGATAACTCTTGTAGCTTCTGACCGTTTTGCTCACCGCTCTCAAAGCTAATCTTGCCGATCATTTTAAATGTTTGACCTGTGGATATATTGAACCTGCCTCTGTTTAGTACAAAAATGCTTTGCTTTCAATAAGCCAGAAAGCCTTCATATTCTGCACTTATGAATCACAACAACACAAACTAATTAAAAAAACTGCATTGATTGTTTGCCTTTATGAACAGGTTAGGTTAGATATCTTCGGCTCACAGTGGCAAGACAGTAATCATTAAAGGCATGTTTCCATCCATAAGCATTCTTCGGATTTCATACATGTGTCTGAAATTTTCTTGGGTTCATGTCACTGTCTTACAACACACTGGATTAAAAGACTGCATAGTTTTGCTTCAGAGCTGAACGCACGCCTCACCCAGATAAGCAAAATGTCTAATTGTTAGAAACAGGTGTGTTACACAGTGGGAGATGTCCAGAAATAAACCCTGCTCCCCCTCAAATGTATTATGTAATTCTTGACCCTCCCTCACCCACCACTAGGTCACTCGCACTACATTCTGGGTTAAATCTCAGCCTGTGCATGTCTCGTGGTGGAACCATGAACTTTACAGCTTTAAATTAAATCCTACAGCTCACGCTGTCGGCCTTTATTCTGCCTCATGTATTTAGCAAGAGATGTTCTTGGTTAGCTACATTCCTGACATAGCTAATACCACAAACAGGAGAGAACAAAACTAGGGAGGTTCCCGACTACACAGGGCTCTTATCATACAAAAAATATGACAAACATTTACACTCCTTCCAACACCTTCTGCTGAGGAATCCTTTGATATTATGACAAAGAGAAAATGCAGGACAATCGACTCAGCAGTTAAATGTTCAACAATGTTCGTGGACAGAATATTAGCACATTAGAATAAAAACAGCAGTAGTGTGTGCATTAAAGCAAAATTTCTAACATGCCATTCCTATAGTAACTTGTTCACAAGTGGTTAAGGCTCTGGGCTGTTGATAGGAAGATCAGGGTTCAAGCCACAGCACTGCCAAGCTTCCACCATTGGGCCCTTTTGCAAGGCCCCCAATCCCCACCTCTCATCATCAGAACCCGAACCCTGCAAGGATGGGATTTGCAAAGAAGGAATTTCACTGTGCAGTAATGTATATGTGACAAATGAAGACTACTAAAGACTAAATATGTGAATAAAAATGACAAAGTTAAAAGCTGTCATTTATGTTTATAAGCAAGCCAGAGGCAATGGTGACAATGAAAAACTTCATGAGACAACTGATTTGATTAATTATTCATATAAAGTTATATAAGATGGAAGAAGTCTCCACTGTCAGCCCTTTGGAACAGTTTTCTATCACCGGCAAGTATTCTGGACAGAGTGTGTCTTGTGCTTTCCATTTCCTCAGTAACATGAAAATCTGTTTTTATTGTTGATGTCATAACTTACATGTTAACAGGAACTTCCAAATATTGCAAAGCAATGACTGTAATCAGTCAATGTATGAATTGTTAGCAAGTCTAACACGTTGTTCATTAATAAATGAAAACCTGTAATCACTGCCAGTTCACTGTGATGTAAAATCGATAGAATGGAGAACACTGTTTTTAGACAGTGGTCAACTTTTGGGTCTTTCACCAGGCCACTTCACTCCACCTTAGCATTGATTGTTTTCCTTATAAAAACATTTTATTTTCCATTTTATTCCACACTTAAACTACTATGGTTAATTTTTCACAGTTTTTCCACAAACTAAATGTTCGTAGTTTTGGTGTAGCTAGGCATTTTGCTACTAGCTCGGTAAAGTTTTACCTAAAATTGTTATTGTTATGCACGGAAGCTTAGTGGCCAGCACCTCCTGCCTTGCACCATCTGGGGTTGGGGGTCTGATTCCTGCATCTGCCCTGTGTGTGCAGAGTTCGCATGTTCTCCACATGCTTCGGGGTTACCATGGATTCTCCGGTTTCCTCCCCCAGTCCAAAGACTGATGGGTGTGTGAGTGTGTGCCCTGTGATGAGTCCTGCACCCTGTACTCAGAATCTTCTGGGTCAGGCTCCAGAGTCTTGTGTAGGATAAGCAGTACAGAAAATGCATGGATGTTAATATCAAATGCAAATTTCTAACAGTTCCCTATGTAACATTTAGAACTGGTTATAATGAGCTACCTGGAATTGCTAGTTCGGCAAGTGTATAATTCATAGGAAATCTTTATTTCCTCATTAACACATCCACACTTGCTAAAACAAGCATTTTAATGCAGAAAAATATAAAAGCATTGGTAAGGTCAGTTCTAATAATTCTGTTTCTAACCGAAAAATAGTCTCTTGTGAGCATAAAATAGAAGGATGATATCTATCACCAAATATTTGCTTAAACCAGATTTCTGAATGTTATCAGCCATGTGAATCGCACGTGAAGGTGTATGAAAGTCACAGAAAAGCAGAAGCGAGAATAATACAGGACTGTGTGTTTGCAGTTAGGTAGAAAGGAGCTGTGCTTTGTTGAATTTCTCAACACTAAATAGAGACGGACTCGCCTGACTCTGTGTGTTTGCACAGCATGGTACTTGCAACCTTGCATGTTCTTACTTTTATCCCGCCGCGAAGGAGATTTATTTGATGCTTCTCCGCAATTCTTGATTTAAGTCACTGTGCAATAAAAAAAAAGAAAAAGAAAACTTTTATGCTTTTCAGGGCTTCATGAGCCAATCACTTGTACAGTGTATACACTCATTGACATTAGCCCCTTCCTGATGTAAATGCCTCTTTTTTCACTACAGGATGCACCTGCCTGAACCAAGCATGAAAGATCTAACATGGTTTACTCATTGTATACCACCCATCATTTACTACAATGCATTGATGTCAAGCATTACACAGCATTGAGCCTTTGGCCTGCTTCAGGGCTATATTTAGGCAAAAGACAAACAAAAATTAGAGCAAACCCGACTATAGGGTATAGAGGACGCTGGTGTGAGTGACACTAATGAGAACGTGAATTGTTTCCTTTGCTCTCCTGTTCCACACAGCAAAGAGACTTTCATACTGTCCATGAGGTGACCAAAAGTGAAAACATTGGGTTGCGTGAAACCATTTTCATGCATACTACAAGAGATGTTGCATAAGCGATTTGCAAAATGACTCTGTCGAATATGTAGCGTGTTATGTCTTTTACTGTTTCCTGCATTTTTCTCTCTTCCCAGGACTAGGCATTATTATTATTATTATTATTATTATTATTATTATTATTATTATTATTATTATTATTATTGACATGTCTTTTATAGCTATTTAAACGGTCTAGCAGCAAAAAAAAACTCTTTTATTTGCATGCATGCAGTCTTTTCTTCTTTTCTCCACCACATCATACTCATCCAGATGTTGGAGAGTTGCATAAGACACTTAAGCTGCTTTTTTTTTTCCTTGGCTAAAGTAGAGGTACAGCACCCAGGCCAGAAGCCATCAGCCGCTCCAAAGAGCCGTCACATTCCGAACAAATATGGCGAAGAGAAAGTCTTCCAATTTCAGACAGTTTTATTTAGGCCATTTAGACCAGAAGCACTAATCACAAGAATTATTGGACAGAGCGACGAGGACATAAAGGATTCTTCTAGCACTTCTAGCGTGAAATGGTTTAAGGATGTGTATTGCTTTCAGAGCTAGCAACCGAGAAAACGTTGCACTATTACAACACTAAACAATACTAAATGGCGAGACAAACGCCATACACAACACTGCTAGAGTGAAGATTTCACTTGAATTTCATTTGAAGTCTGCATGCACGAAAAGTCACCCAGTGGCCATTCCTCGAGAGATAGCTGAACTCCATAACCTTCTTTATAATCCCCTTTTTTGGATAGTGTTCCTTGTAAGGAGTTGCACTGAAATGTTAAGCTCTGTATCGTACATGGAAGATTGGAAGATTGCCACCTGGGAACCCGAGACTGCTCCAGTTTCACTAAATGTGCCAGTGTTGAGATTTTCTCGGCTTTGAACAGAGCGATGCGAGACTCTCGCACACTAGAGGTCATATTAGGCTCCTACTGCTGATTTCCTGAAAACCTCTACCAGATGCTCTTGCAATTTATATGTATATATACACTTTACAACTTCAATCCAGATCTTATTACACAAGCATATTGCATAAGGTCCTAAACGATAGACTGATAGAGGTAAATATTAAGCATTTGCCTGAATCATGGTGTGCAGGAAGTGTGTCTAAAGGGCATAGAATGAATTACTGCTATCAATGATCATGCCCAATATTCATATTTCAAATAATAGTATATCTCTCAAGCTAGTAAGTCACTCAAGCTGGTGGTTTTGGATCTATCTAAATACAGGAATCAACATGGTGTCCTTATTAGACTTTCTTTAACATTCTTAACATTTAACATTAGAAATTCTTAAACATGCAACATTTACGAATTATAAGCGCTCACTGATTCAACCTTAAATATTACAGGTCCATGATACAGTATATCTGAAGACATATTAACCCATGTAAGCTAATGACCAATGCTGTATGAGTTATTGTCACTGTTCAAGCTGCCAGCTATAAAATTCATACGTTACAATTTACTGCATTAACAATAATTTTAAGAAATTGCAGCAAGAGTCAAGAAAGATTTAGTGTAAACATAAGGTTTATTGCTATGTGCATTTTGTATCCATACATTGTTAAAAACATTGTTCAATGGACACAGTGAAAGCAACAACACTCATGTCATAAAAACAGATAAAAACAAAAAACAACCTTCGCCACATGAACATGGTCATGAGTGACGCGAGTATGAAGTGAGACTTTGGTAGTTAGAAATGTTAGCTCAAGAGCATGCTGTCTTCTTCTGACAACATGAATACACAGACAAGTCCTGCCAGTGAGCAAGCTGGCAAGATCAAGAGTGCATATGCAAAAAAACAAAAACAAAAAAAAAAAAGAGCAGATACTGCTCCGCTCCATCAATCCATCACGTTTCTTTACATCGTGCTAATTTACAGATCTAAGCAAATTTATACACATCACTACCCCCACAAAAGAATCAACAGTTTACAAGAGTCGATTTTGTTCAGTTTCAAAAGAAAAACCAAAGCAGAACATCCCTTACAAGCAGCAAGCCCCGTCTGCAAAGAATACAAAAGATTCTTATGAAGCATGTGACTAAAAATCACCAAATGTAATAGCATGGACCAAAAAGTCCAGCTCAACTACATAAGCTCTTGTGGATGTGTGCATGTGAAACCACTAATGTGAGCTTATAAGCACAGTCAACAGGCTTGACTATGTGCAATCCCAGGTAGCTTGTAGCATTGAGAACTCCACATGGGGCTCTTGTGACTCTGAAAGCAAGTCTCTAAGGGAACGTTCCCTTGGTGCTTTTTTTCAGGACCAGCACTGTCAGACAAGCCCCTCTCGTCCTCAATAGGCAGCGAGAGAAAAGCTAGGCCGGGTTCGCCCTCCACGCGGCCGGTCGTCTGGTCTTACTGTAACCTACATCACTCTCTCTTTTTCCGCATAAGTCCGAAGAGATTGTCGGGTATTACAGAAGAGGCAAAGGCCCTGGAAACGTCGGAGGCTTTCATTTGGGTCGAGGTTCTTCCCCGTCTGTACAGCCAGCTTCGTTTGGAAGCTGCACATCAACAACGACGACAACTTTGTGAGGTCCATTTCAGGTGGGAGTCATGGCTCTGCCCGCCCCAATGCAGAGCCACTTATACAGCCGAGCCTTTGTACTGGCTGCGGTGCTCGGACGTCTCCATCCCTTGCGTTTCCAGCGGAAGCTGGGACTCTGATGGAAGACGTGACTGGAACTTCTCCAGCTGCTCTGGGCTCGCCAAGTTCTTCAGCAGGCTGTTCTCGCGCTCCAGCTGGTTGTTCTTTTCAGCCAGCTCCTTGATCTGCTCTTTCAAGATCTCCACTTCCTCCCTGACTGCATACATCAGGTGGTTCTTCACAAGATCCTGGACAAAAAGAAGAGGGGAGAAGATTTAGTTTGAAGAATTCCTGTCATTCAGATATCACCATACAGGAAATGCAAATCTCTCGTGTTTAAAACGCAAAACGAAATGTACTTTAGGGAACTGGATCTTACAAAATGAAAGAATGTAATTTTATCAGTTGATCTGATTTCTATTCAAGTTTCACTATCATGTGATGGTCAAGGTGCAATGTGTGTGTGTGTGTGTGTGAGAGAGAGACTGTTCTAGTCTTACATATTGTTATCAAATAATGGATTGTATGCATTGTTTTCATGGCCAAGCCTGGGAAAGGAATTTATTTTGCATTCATGCTCACAGGGGAATTTCTCCTTACCATTGCTTGCTCGATCTTGTTGTCTATGGCCACAACGCTAGCACCAGAGGCACTGTAAACGAAAAGAAAGTAAAAAATTAAGCACTCAGTACTCAGGGGGTAAACATAGGGTCTGTGTGCGATGCAAACAAGTGTGCAAATCAGCAAAAGGCTGGGATGATATGTGCTATGGGATAAAACGGCTATAAGAACAGAGAGCTCATACTGAGAAACTGAACGACCATCACACTGACCGGTTCTCCAAAATGAACTAAAAGGCATGTTTCAGACTAAAGCGATACTGCACAGCAATGAACGCTTGGTTGAAAGACATGTTATTATTTACCTGTTGTCAAGTTTGACGGATACTACATCCCCTCCCAAGAACGACGAGAAGAAGGAGATGGAAAAGTTGTGCAGCTGATAAACAGCCACCTCCATTGGCGTTTTGAACATCTCCGCGTTCATATTCAGGATTAACCCGCTTTGGATAATGCTTGTCGCCACTTTTGCGACTTTTGTCACTAGGCTAAGTGAAGTTTCGCGGCTGTTTTGCTCGCACGCTACCCGAGAAGCCGGGCTGCTACTTCTACACTACTCCGTTTCAGCGAAACGCCGTCGGCAGACTGCTGCTATTTCTGCCGCAACTCGCTTTTATACTAGCAGGCAGTGACGTCAAGTGGGACGCATGAATAAATTATGTAAATGAGCCAGGCGGGTTTTGACCCCTCCCTGAACCCGTGCAAGGAACACCGCAGGCAGCGAGAAGCCACGGGTCAAAAACAAGAACACAAAACCACAAACAAGTCAAGCGTGCATTATAGAGATAAATAACTCTCTGACTAACTCGAAAACACAATTAATCAACATGTATATTACCTGAACTACTTCTTATCAAACTATATCAAATTTGTAGTTTTATATATATATATATATATATATATATATATATATATATATATATATAATATTTCTATCTTATAGGTCCACATTTTGCCACGTTATGTTTTGCAGGATTTGCCTCCAATAAAAGTTTATTTGCATTTAATTTTATGCATATGTATTCGCTGCATTTTTCCCAGAATACATTTTCCATGCATTTCTATCTGCCCAGTCTTCTGCCTCCGTTATTGACTGTTTATTGGCTCGTTCTCGGCATCTAGTGGCTTTATTGTAAATTACACGCTCTCACAAATGAAATAAACCAAAACAGACTGCATCCTTGACTTTTGGACTTTTGTTATGCATCGTTCACCTAGTGAATATGGTATACCTTGGAAAAATCATTTGCAAAACGATTCTAAATTCATAATAAACACAACATTGGACTTTAAGTACTCCAGAAAATTCATTTAAGGGGCACTTTCTAAGGTAAAGGTACAAAAGATTTACGGTACCACCCCAACAACCGGAAAAAAAAAGAGATCAGACACAAGATATACCCAAAGCTTTGCAGCACATAAACACCATAATGTTACTCACACACTATGCTGAAACAGTCACATATCCATGTCACCAGTCACTTGTGTCTAACTGCTTAATGCATAATGTATAATAAGATAAATCACATGAATATTACCCTTATATCAGCAACTCTCTTACAACTCTCTTGAAATCTATCTATCTATCTATCTATCTATCTATCTATCTAGAGAGAGAGAGAGAGAGAGAGAGAGTCTCTGGCTGTGACTTAGCTATATTACTCTACAATGTGTCTCAAAAGTCTCCCTACATTTTAGCAAAATGTTCCTTTATTCACAAAACATCCTCTATATAATTAGCATTTTTTTGTAAACACAAACAGAGTCATCACGCCTACTCATGACCATCTTGCGTTAACACATCTGCTTTTATGCATGTAATTACACTTAAAATGCATGCCTTTAAATGAACTTTGAGCTGTGTTGCTTTCTAGTTTTCTTTTCTACACTAATACCTCCTTCTCCGGTCAAAAGCATTCTTCAAAAGGCTAACTGAAAAAAAATATTTGTATATTATAAATTAAGTATGAAAGTAAAAAATATGAAATTTGCTATAAAAAAAAAGAAGAAGAAGAAAAAAAGTGGTCATTTCACCTATGTATAGAAACTTTCAGAACCGCCTGTTATTGAATTATTACTGCGTGTTATTACATATAAGGATTGTACCATTTGTACTTTGGCTGCTCTCAGTCTCGTGTGTAAGCATTCCTGAATACTAGCCCTCACCCCAACCCATGTGTTTACTTGTGGCTCTTTTTCTTCTTCCTACAATTAGTTTGCACTTGGCTTTTTGGTCAGTTTGTGGAAACATCTGTCTTTCTGAAGCCCTTGTGTAATGATTATAGATCGAAGCTTTATCTTCTTTCTAGGACACTTTGGATAAAAGTAGTGTCCAAACAAATAAAGAAATGTAAGGAAAGAAAAATATTAACCAATGATTAAATCTTTAGTAGACAAAGCACTCACTCATACAATACACTGTAATGTAATCATTGATATATTTATGTTATGTTTATGTTCTGTAATTTTTTTTATTACTAAAGTAGGAATACATCATATGGTTTGTATAGACTCTGAAAAGACATGTGTGTGTGTGTGTGTGTGTGTGTGTGTCTCAACTACCACAAATTTCCCAGGTACTGTGCAAAAGTACTATTTTTTAATATACATTTCATTCCCATATCTTGAAGATGCAAAATATATGTTCGCTTCATCTAGAGGCATTCCTTCAGACCATCTAACATATTTAAATACAGTATTTCCCAAGTATGAGCCCAAGGAGCTGCGTGTCCATTGTGTAAAGTTCTGTTGTGTCACAATGAATACTGCATAAATGAAGGTAGATAAATAGAAAGTTATTCATTAAAGGCCGGATTGAGGAAGTATCTGAATTACTTTGTATGAAATAGCACCAATTAACCATGTTCAGCAATCAGCAATGACATATTTTAAAGGAATCTAGGTTTTGCTGGTAGTAGGTTGGACTTTTGGAGAAACAGTCATTGATGGATAGTTCTAGGCGAAAACAAGGAGTTTATTCACATCATCGGTTTTCCGGAACCACTTGAACCGCATAAAATGGTGCCAATAACATTCAAAACGAAAGACTGTAAGCAGGATTTCATCAGAAGGCAATCAAGATGGTACAGGTGTAATTTATTAGCTTTGTATGTGGGTGTTTTTCTGAGTATTCGGCTGGATCATTTCCCATGAGAAATGATGAATTCGGATTAAAGATTAACCTTCAGTTCCGCCCGTGGCAATAGCATTAAGCATTCCTTCACTTACAAGTTCACCGATTCAGACAATATAAATGGCTGTGCCTTGTCAAACTCTTGGTCCTTTAGGCAAGTGTATATTGTCAGTTATGTTAAATAAGAATTGCTCAAAGCATTGTTGCATTACATGGTCTCTAGAGAGAATTAGGAGTTTCACTTCTTCACCCCATGTCCACATTGGTTTCCTCTGAGTTTCCTCCCATCTCCCTAAAACATGCATGCTATTAAATGATCCCTAGGTGTGAATGTGTGTGTGCATGGTGCCTGGCAATGGACTGACCTTACATACCCCCACCTCGCCCACCAGTGTTCCCAACATGTCAAATCCTTTGGTCAATGTTCCGTTAAGAATAAAATGAGTGTGACTACTGAAATAGTACATCTAACCAAATTGACGCTTCAGCTGACTGCACCTTAATTCCTAGATGTACAATATGATGGTAAAATGTTTTCTTAAGGAATCAGCAAATTAATTAAGTGAACTCAGAGAACAGTAAGACAGCTAAAGGCTCAGCACCCATCCCATGTAGAGAGAACGAACAAAACAAGTCGGAGAACCTATTAGTGGCAATATGAACCGGCTGTCATGTTTAATTTGAAGCTGTGCACGTGAGGCTGTCCGGGTGGATTTTAAAGCAATACAGCTTGATTTGTATCTCCTCTCCTGGACTGTGGACCCCGGCAGTGCTCCAGTCAAGCTAATTGGTGAGGGTTGATGACTGTGTAGCGTATGAAATGAGAAGAGATGTAAGGTTATGCATCACAGTGCGAACCCGGCAGGAGCCAAGGAACAAATCTTCAACTAGTGGTGAGCTCAACATTATGTAACTTTCTTCAAAGGGACTGGTGTACTTATTAGCTTCATATGAATAAATACAAAAAAAAAAAAAATTAGAGAGTGATGGTTCCATAATTACAGAACTCACTCCGCTGTGGTGTAGTCATGTGCTGAGGCAGCGCTCTAACAGCTTCTGCTTAATGCATATACCATTACATACAGCCGGACTGGAATTGTTTTTATTTTTTTTTATCTTTTCCTAATACACTCACTCACTTTCAGAAACTGCTTTTTTTTTCTGGTGAGGGTTGCGGTGGATCTGAAGTCTATGCCAGGGACACCAGGCCATTCCAGGGCACCATGTACCCACACACATACACACGTAAAATTCATTTATATCTAGAAGCAGTTTAGACAAATCGATCCACTTAAACCAGAGACCCAGAGAAGGAAATCCACATGGACGTAAGGAGAAAAGAAAAGTCAAATGATTTTGTCAGTTATTGAAATGGAGGTGATGATATCATATGCATGGTGGCAGATATAACTGTGGCTAAATTCTGGCAATTTTTTTATTACCTTGTTCATGTACGTTGCTGTAATTCATTAGTGTCCATTATTTACCAGAAAATAAGAACAATGCAAATGTGGGTAGAATTTTTTTTTTTCCATGTAATTTATTTTAATTTAGTATTATTTTTCAATGATTCATTTGTTTTTAAAAATGTTTTTATTTTTTTTAAGTTAAATTCTGTCTTTATGTTCCCCGATCCTTTGCTGTAATCAATCAGAATTAGCATATTCCACGCCATATAAGAAAAATGGGCTAGAATTTTTGTCACATTTTCTTAAAGATACACAAACTGAGATTTTCAGCTTTAAAAAATGTTTTTTTAAGTTATGAATGTTGAATAGTAAGTATCAACTCAGTAAAAATGTGTATTAGTATATGGAAAAACATATGAAACAACATTTGGACCCTATTGTGTAACACCTTCTAATGTTAATTGTATGGATGCACAATAAGACACTCTGTAAAGTTTAAAGTGGGACAGAGTACAGTGTGTCTCTTTCCTGTCACCATGGGATAGTGGAGATGTCTCCAATTCCCTCTAATACACAAATGCTCTCTGCTGCTGTAGCAGCTTCCAAGACTATTGAAGACTAATATAGATGTTGTTAAAAAAAGAAAAGGCAACACTGAAAAGAAGCTGTAGTCTGTTGAAACATTGCAGGCCATTAGAGCATGAATACACGTACTGATGTTATGACTGTCATCGGTAAGCACTTTTCTAATGTTAGAGTGCATAAAAGTGATCTGTCGCAACCTTAAAAGCAAGTTGTAGGTTATATTTGTACCATTTGTCCAATTATCATCACTTTAATAAACATAGAACAAATAAAGATTAATCAACACATGATCAATCCATCACGGATTTCAGCAATGAGGTTAAGCAGGTAATAAACCTGGTAACGACAGCCCTGACAAACACTTTTGCAACCCTGAGCTGGGAGCAGTCAGACAAGCGCTCATTTTTCCACCCTCGCTGCACACCTACACAACCAATCAATCAGCTGTCAGCAGGAATGATCTACAACCACTTACCGCCTGTCCCTCCTGTTGAATAGGCTAGGTGAAAAAGGGGGCTTGTAGCTCATGGCTACATGCGTGTTGTCAAATTTTTGTATGCTATCTTGGTGCCAGGCACTGGCAGTATTGTGCAGGATCTTTGGAACAGTCAGGATAGGACTGAAAGTGTCTCATTGTCTCAGCTAAATGGGAGGAGAGAAAACAGACAATGATGCTTTCTCTCCTTCGCTCTACTCCTTCATATAATGGATCAATAAAACTATTCAGAAGGGTTTCGGACATGAGCAATCAGCAAATAAGCAAATGACAGGATGTCAAGTTAATCATTCTAATTGAGCAGATGATTATATGACAAGGTCACATAAGGTTACAGAAGTAGTCCAGGTATGTTTTCTGCCCTCATTTCCTGTAACTAAGAAGCTGATACATGCCTGATGCAATCCCCTGTACTGTGGGATTTTTTTTTCTTCTTCTTTGAAAGAAGATCTTGTCATACCTATCTTGAAGTTTCCATAAATCTTAGCTGTTTACTCTTCTTGTGCAGGATAATTATACCTTCCTTCAAGGTGTCCAGACGACGTGCTTCAACTTTTTCAAGTCTAATGTTCAACTCAGCCCCCAGACAGTATTGTTACGGATGAATAGGCAAAATCCAGACAACAGAAACGGAAAAAAAAGCCTGATAATACTCTAAAGAAGGTTGTTGCTGAGGCCAATATAGTTCTATGTCCAGAATTAATGGACTATGTACAAACATGTGCAAACAGGTGCTCTCTATTCAAGTCAGGGGATTAAAAGTCTTTTTCAATCCATTGAGTATGGTTATTAGTTCGATTGGGATGGGCCGAGAGAGCTGGGATTTACCTGGATAATGTCTGCTTAAAGTGCTTTCTTCATCCCGAAATGGCCTATCAACGTAATTGTCTATTATACAGATACTGTATACTAACCTATCAAATATTTCCACAATCTGCAGCAACGTTTCATTCACTGTCCTAGTGTTTGTTTTAGAATTCAGTAAATAAACAAAGCATCTTATGTAATGCCTGGCTGATGTAATAAGTCGAGCTTTAAAATATCGCACACGCTGCAGACGAAATCATGTATTCAGATATTCCAAAGATGTGTTTTTTTGTTCTTTTGTATGCTTAACCTGTACACAGAGTAAAAAAAAACAAGTGGGTTGCCAGATTGCAAAGGCTTTAATGTGCGAAAAAAAAAGGGCACAAACGTTTCCTCTGCTAATTTCTATTGCACTTTATACTTTATATATGAGCAGTATGTTTATTGTGTGCACTGTAAACAGACTTTACATCGTTCAGAAAGCAGCTTTATTTGGCCTTGACAGACATGCTGAAAGTGCTCTGTATGTCTCTGCATGGCCATCATTAGGAACTAATAAGGTAATTTTCCAGCTCTTTCACCTGCACGCCCACACGGGTAATTCTCAACTCTGATCATGTGATACGCCACGGTTACAGGATTGATATAGCTCTATATAGCACCATTATTGGATGATGTAGAGGACATTTCTATAAGGCTGTATTTAATGAATTGACTGTCACATACAACACATATACGTGTACATGTACCACACGTACAGCCCGTACAACCCGTACACATTTACACATACAACACATACACATGGAGACATACAACATATACATATGGACACATACAACAAGTACACCGGTTTTCTTCAGCTTTAGGAAGCATATGGCTACTTCTCTAATATCTGCTCCAACATATCTCTTTCTTCAGACATGAAGTTTATACACTCCAGCTACAAAATAGTGTACAGGCAGTACTTTGTCATAGACATTGCTAAAATATTAAATACAGTATCTTAGGGAAAAGTTTTAAACTATTACCTAAACAAATGTTCTTTAATTTGTCTCCATGGGGGAACCTTTAATGTTTATATGTAAAACACTACACTATTTTTGTCCGATTCACAAATGGTTTGGAGCATAGGCCTATCCAATACCTTTTTTTCTTTCTTTCTTTCTTTCTTTCTTTCTTTCTTTCTTTCTTTCTTTCTTTCTTTCTTTCTTTCTTTCTTTCTTTCTTTCGTTCGTTCTTTCATTCTTTTGAATTTCCTTCCCAACTTGGTCACCTGCCAATTCCCACCCATCAGCAACTAAAACATTAAAATTGCTTAACACGTGCTTCTTCTGATACGTAAACGCAGTCAGCCTCGTTTTTTCTATCTGCCCTCTTCCGCATACATGAGTGTGTACATACTAGTGTCACCGTGATTAACAGAGGAAAGAGTGAATACCATCTCACCCACACAGACAGCATGGCCAATTTTGCTCCTTTATCTCCAGGGCATGGATAAGAGGAAGCAGTTGCTTATGAGAACCATAAAGAAAGACAATTTCCTTTTTCATTTTACCTGAAAAACTTTTCAATTTTGTATCTATGTACATGGGTGTTTCTCTCCCTCTTTTGTGCTTTTTGAGCCCGCATCTAGCTCTAGTACAGACCTGGCTGGCTGATAGTGCTCGTTAATACAGACTGCGAGGTTAAACAGTGGGCGATTGAGAGGCAGCCAGCTCTCTTTCCTAAATCAATGGCGATATGAGCAACATAAACCAAATCTCTTCACTTGATGAGCCAGGGGAATCCCATTGCTAGCCGGTGTCTGGTCTCACCTTATTACAGACATACCAAACACTAGAGAAGGACAAGTCCTTAGAAGAGTCTTCTTACCCTTGTTCACAGGCAGACAGTTCAAGGCAGATCTCTAGGGTGGGGATACAGTGTAAATGCTTCAGATTCTTTTGGTTCTGAATTCCAGGTGTGGACATATTTGTTACCATGTCATATGACAATATGCAGTGAATCTTTGGACTTACCTTAGCCTGCAAAGCTCCTGTTCTGTCATATTTAAAAGCTGAAGTCACAGTTACTTCCTTTCATGGAAGGATCATTATGATTCCAAGAACTTATGCCTGTAAAACGAGTTGTTAAATGCCTTACCATATATTTGAGTGATTTGACGTTGATTTTTTGTTTTTTGTTTTTTGTCTCTTCTGGTATAGCCAACAGCAAAACCTGCTTGTGTCTAAATTCATGATATAAGGGACAATGTAGTTAAATGCTATGAGATTATGGTAAATTGGAATTTTTAAAAATGCAGTTCTCTTCATGCAATGCTCTTTTAAAATCATGTAAACCATGCAACCTGTATAAGAATCCGGAAAACAAACCATCGTCAGTTTGATTTGTGTGATTTAATGGCTTCTAACTCTAAACATAATCTTTGCAGACTGAATGAAACCATGTAGGAGAAATGTTCCAGATTGTACCCTCTGTTCTGAGTTTGGCTCTGTTTGTTGTTGCACAGTTCTACAGTTTTGCGTCATTGTCACGCCTTTAGTGAAAAGATTTCTCCTTAGGCTTAAAGCCAGAACAAAAATGCATGAAGATGCACCGCACTGAGCTTTTCCAATCTGATTAGCCACTATCTGCATGATCACAATCTGCCTAGTGTCCCAGAGCGAGTTCTGCTTCACAGCCTGGTGTGACTCTTTGACTGAACTGGTGTGCTTATGTGCAGGCAATAATATCAGTCATTGTCATCGATCCCACCATCAGCATCTCAGCTCACAGTAAGATGTTTTTTGTGGTTGAAAGAGTCTACTGACTTTCATATCCATGGTGAATAAACTAGCTCTCCATGTTCAGGTATGAAGACAGAGTGTTCCAGATGTAAGTGCAGCTGTGCAGCAGTGTCCATGCCGCCCTAAATGGGCACAATTAATAATGCATGGCTTTCTGCAGAGGCGCAGAAATGCCAGAGTGACTCTCCCACGCATGACCGCTCAGCGAATGCACTAATCCATGTTTCTTGTTACACAACGGCCTCCTGTGGGCTTTAGCTGCTTCTCAAGAAAGTGGGCTCCATTGTCACGGCAGGTTTATATAACCAGTCTCATCTGCAGTGCCTGAGGAAGCTGTAAACCCAGCAGTTACTTCTGCAGAGGGCTATTTTTCCTTAGCGAGATCATACAACATGCATGGCCAGAACATACATTAAACCATGTTAGTGCATATTTATATCCACCAGCTGCTAGGAAGGTACAGCTGAAATGTCCTGTTTAACTTTTTTTTAACTTAAGCCAGGTTTACTCTGTGCTTTTTTGTTTACCCTTTATCATTCAAATTAAATTCTATAATAGATGGGGACATAACAAGCTTTCTCACTGCCAGGCAATAATATTAAAATGGTCTAAGGCTAGAACTAAATTCTGTTAATGTCATCAAGCAGTGTGATCCAGGCTCTTCCGGAAAATTGTCTCACATAAACAAAAACAAGCTCTTAGCAATGTTTTGCAGACGTGTAATATCCAATGCCTGGAGAAAGCACATTTTTAAAAAGCGAATTTGGAGCGGTCTGTTCATGGGTGAGTTATAAAAAGGCAACATGGTACAAGAAGTCTATTTTGCAGAATGACCTTTAAGGAGATAATAAGGATATTTTTCAGTATATTAGCATGCATGGTCCCTTTGAAACTCAGTGTACAAGAGGTCAGGCATGATGTTCGGCAACGCTGATATATTGATATATTGATTCATGTGAGTAAGCCATTTACATTTCCCCTGTAACGCTGTCCTATGAGTTTTGCCTAAGCCTGAATCCTATTGGTGGCTTCAAGAAATGCATTACAGCTGTGCTCAAGTCTTGAAATTTTAATAAATAAAAATTCTGACTGTGTGAAAGCTTTTTTTTTTTTTACAATGGCACTTAATGTCACATTATGTTTTCAAAGGACCACGGATCATAACTCATGACCGAAGAAATCTTTTAGGATGTGATGTGTGGGACTTTTGTGTATAACAAAAAAAAAAAATCATAGAGTGTAAATCGGCCCTAAAACATGAAGATTATGAGGTGCAATTCGAGATCTGTAGATTGAATCTGTCTGTTCTACTAATAAATAAGTCTGAAAATACTTTATTTTTTTAAATACTATATTATTATAAGATTATTAACTCTCTTAAGGCATTGTAGGCTGATTGGCATTGTCTGTAGAGTTTGTGTGTGTGTGTGTGTGTGTGTGTGTGTGTATTATTGTACTCTGCGATGGTTTGACACCCGGTTCAGGGTGACCCCTGCCTTCTGCCCCAAGTCCTCTAGGCTAAACTCCACTCTCCCCATGACCCTAGCTCTACATGGATGCAAGATATCTGATATCTGCTAAGATATATTTTCTCTCTCTCTCTCTCTCTCTCTCTCTCTCTTTTAAGAAAAGAATCTACAAATTGAGCCATTCAGATACTAGTTTTCCCTCATTTCACCCTGAACTGAATGACATCAGAACCAGACTAAAGCAGACATGGTTCATGTCTTGGGGTTATTGTTTGGGTGATCACAAAGCCACTGCCTTTCCTGCCTTGAAAAGCAGCAGTGTTATTTTGGCCCTAGCAGAAGGAAACAGTGCCAAGAGCAGAGGATGCGACTCTTCCGAGAATCCACTCTCATGTGGATCGGATGGCATCAACAGCACAGCACAGAGTCTGTGCCCAAATCAACTCATTAGTGCACGCCTCTTCTGCAAGCAGAGCCAGGCGCACACCCGCTGTGTCTCATTTATTTGCTCAGGTACAGGGCTGGCAGAGAGTTGCTTTGTTTGTTGCAGGCAATGAGGCCTGAAAATAAGGGTAAATGTATTGAAATTCAACATTGCTTCCTGTGGTGCCTCTAGACAATGACAATTCAAGGAATTCATTACCTCATGTGCGCAAGGAATAATTAACCTCTCAGAAAACGGAAAGCCCCAAGATAGTGTGGTGGGGTTTTTTTTTGGGGGGGGACTACTGCTGATACATCCATCCTCTAATTAGTCGCATCAGAGCTTTTATTACTTCCATTACTTTTCAACACACTCTTGATACATCGGAGTCTTGAATGAAGTGGATGCATTATGTCGTATGTCGTCTTTGTGCTTCGAATATTATTACACTTTGTGTCTATTACATTCTAAACCACAGCAATTACTTCTACAGTTGTTATTTATCTATTCTTTATACAACACAGGTCTAAAGATGTTATTTATTGTTAGCACAGACAATACACTACATGCACACACAGAATAGGTTAAAGAAATCAAATAATCTGTGAGTGCATTAAGTAAGAATGTTCATGGCTACATGTTCAGGCTAAGAATTTGGATGCCAGGCTGTAGGCAGGGCAGATTTAGTGCACTTATTCCTCATCGCCTTTTCTTATGTACTCTGTCTTTAAGCCCAGATCTGAGGTCGAAAGAAAATTCCAAGAAAAAGCCAGGCTAGAGCCAAACACAAGCTGCGTCTCGCTAGTGCAGGCTTGCTTTAGTGAGCAGCGTGCGCAGGTATGTTAGCCAGCACATGAATCAGTGTGTGCATTTGTGTGCAGAAAATATATTTGCTTCCTAAATTTCAGTTTGGTTAAAACGTGCCACAAATACAGGTTTGACAATGCACGTGACGTACACACTCTCATCGCATTTCACTCTCATCCAGCCCGAGTGAAGTGTTCAGGTAAATGGAGCAGAACAGAGATGGAGGTAGCTGATTTGTAGGATTTGTCCACGTAGGCAGAGAGTTTGGAGCCAACAAGCTGTCATTTTTATCTACCGAACAATCTGGAACTTGCTGCAAAACTGAAGATAGTTCACACAAATGTGGTGAAATGGTAATGCTGGCACACTCCCAGCGCTCGAAAAACATATAATGTACACAAGGTCATTGAGGTTAAGATCGAATGATATTTATCATATTGTGTATTATTTAGTATTTGTTTGTTTGTTTGTTTGTTTTTCCCCAGGAAATACAGCAGTGCACAGACATTTTAAAAGAGCTTTAAAATGAACAGCCGCCCAAAGCTACATGTATCATGATGAACAAACGTATAGAGTTTTAAACTAAATGCAAAAAAAAGTCTTCTTCGACAGTAACAGGTCCTTATCGAGTAATACGAAAGCAATAAAACACAACAGTGCATGCTGTTACAGAAAAATAATCAACATGGGTGGGTGAGAGGTGTGATAAGGCTCAGCAGTTACCCAGGAAGTTGAGAAGAAAGAAACTTATAGGTTAAAGTTCCATTCCTTTGCACTTTAGAAATAATTTCCCAACATTAACAATGCTTTTTGTCCATTTTTAACTACATTTCACCTTGTCAAGCATCCACAAGTTATTACTTGCACTGTAGCAGACGTATATTCCGTAAATACGACATTATTATTATTATTATTGCTGTTTTTGTTGTTGCTGCTGTTATTGTCATTTTCTTACCAGCTGTTTGACTCTCTCTTGAAGTTTACAAGGCACAAAAATGCAGCTTGTCATGTTCCCATGATCCTGCAAAGACTTAAAGCGGAACACATAAATTCACAGCTTTTTTCTAATTAACAGCTTTACAACTGTTACAAAGCAGTGGCACTGGGAACAACATTTAGAATGCAAAATAAATATCTTCTGTTATTCAAAACTTCACCATCAACGCTGTTTACATATGGATTTTTTAATTTTTTTTTGGTCCAGTCAAACTGGAGGGGTCGGCAGTGCTGTGGTATAATGCATTTTAACAATCCGAAGCATTATGAGGTGAAACAGATACAAGGGGAAGTAAAACTGACATTTTCTGTCAACCAGTGTGTCCATCCATCCATCCATCCATTTTCTGTATTTTCTTCTTCTACACAGGGTCACATGAAGCTTGGAGTCTATCCCAGGGGACTCAGGATACATGGCAGGGGAACACCCTGGATGAGGTTCCGGCCAGACACAGAGCACAACTGAGCCCACACACATTGTGGACAATTTAGAGATGCAAATCAGCCTACAACGCATGTCTGTGGACTGGTGGTGGAAACCTGATTACCTGGAGCATGGGGAGAACATGCAAACTCCCCACATGCAGGGCGGAGACTGGAATTTAAACCCCAACCCAGGAAGTGCGAAGCAAATCTGACCACTAAAAACCACTAAGCCACTGTGCCGATGTTTAGCCACTATATATGTTTTTTATTTTTTACAGATTAATAAGAGGCTCCTAATGAACCAGATACAATGTCGGAAATTCCTACTTGCCACATCCAAAGTGTTCCAGTGTATTTACATAGTCTATTTTTAATGACCTTGTCAAACAAATCAGCCAACACCAGCAAACAACAGCAAAATTCTAACACCTTATCTTAGAGGAGCACACAAGAGAACTGTTCCTCATTCCACTCCTGAGCTCCGGTTTCCAGCCGCACAGACTCTGTGAGGTAAAGTTATCTTTTGGGATAATAGTGATGAAAACACCTATCTCCCTGTTCTAACTCCGCCGTCCCACCCAGTGCACCAGTCGAATGATGTTCCTAAGCCACTAAATGAGTTCACTCATCCCTGTGCATGTTTTTTTGTGCTGATCATGATACTGTGTCAACATGCAAAGCTCCTCTAGCCTGAAGCACAGGAGTGTGCTGCCGTCTGGCCTAGCCAGGTAATTAGCGTGCCTTTCACGTGTGCGCGAGTGCTTGACTGCTTGTCTAGTTCTCTGCTATTCCTGGCATGAGCAGAGGTGTTAGGCTTCTAGCACTGACATTCAGAATGCCCCCCGGAGCTCTGGAGAGATTGCCTTGAACCGTGTGTTTGCTTGTGGCAAAGTGAAGTTTGCACTGTCTCCAGCCTTTTGGCTTTTGCATGCTCTACTGATCGAGGGTGTTGACTTGTCTATAACCCAACCACCTGATCCTTCTGTCAGTCTTCATACACACATGCTGTGTTTGTGTACCCTTGTGTACCACTGGCTAAATTCCTGTCAGCACATATTAATACTGTGACACTAATTATTTCATTAATAAATGAGCCAATTGTTTGGTTTTTTTTTCAATGCAGGTGCATCATAGGCTTGAAAGGAGTGGTCTTATATTGTTTTGATTCATTTACACACCACAACATGAGGTGATCGCAAACAAATCCACACCTTTGCCTCTATGTTGCAAATCACATACAGGATTGTATTGCAACTGTGCCTATTTATATTTTATGTTTCTAATGCTGCCAGCATTGAGCTTTAGTATATACTCTGAGATTAGGTGGACTCAATCACCGCTGCACTTCGGACCATATACAAACTTGGTAACTAAGAGTTTCCTGGCAACGTGGGAAGTAAACAAAGCATAGGACGAGCCTCTGCATGACCCTCACATGAGGACAGCATGGAAAGCAGACACAGAAAAGCCCTATTATTAGACAGATCCCCTGAGACATGGGATTGGAAGTGGCAGTTAAGGCTCTGTGCTTTCAAGCTGCTGAGCATTCTCTGTTGATTCTTTTCCTTCATGAGTGAAGTTGATCCAAAGCACACAGCACACTGATTCGCCTGAACACAATGTTTGGGGGTGCGGTGGATTGTTTTGATAGCTATAATATTTCCAAGTCAAAAATATTTCTTCTGCACCTGCTTATTTATTTTGGTGACAAATGGGATCAATTTGACGTATTTTCCTGAGGAGGTGTTAGGTCTTCAACTGAAAATGGGTGTAGCACTAATACTACTGTCATTAACACGCATCGTTTAGGCTCCAGACACTTGTATTTTGTGAATGTTCGTGAGAAGGGTGTGCTGTGTCACTGTCTGACGGGCGTGTGTGTTTATGTGTGTGTGTGTCTGTGTCTGTGTGTGTGTGCGTGTGTGTTTCATTGCATGTGTGAGAGAACAGCGAAAGAGGGAAATAAAAAAAAATAAGGAAGAGAAAGAGGTGGGGAGCGAGGGTGCTCACAGCTGTTGTTCTGCTGTGCTTCCTCTGATAGTGTACTTGGCAGTACTCCCAGTTCTTTAGGCAAACTGCAGAAAACATTAATTGAAAGGGGAAGCAAATCTACACTAGATGCATTTTATTAATGTCATTATTTTCCAGACATGCAGTGATCTTGCATTATGGGTGCCTGACCACTTCTTATGTGTATTGTAAATATTTTATTCTGCACATTATTCTTATCGCTTTAGCTTTCTTAATCTCAATCTTCCTTGAACTATTTTTGTCATGCACATATTCAACAGATCTTGCACCCTAAAGCATGTGCATTAAATCTTCCTATATCAGAAGCAACAATCACGATTGAATGTTAGACAACAACCTGATGAATTTTATGGTTTTAAGAAAATTATATTTTTATAATTTTTTATAATTTTTATAATCATATAAGTTTTTTTTTTTTTTTCCATTGCTGCTACACATTTGTTTTGTTTTTTTCTGTCTTTTTAAATAAGCCCTGTTGCCATTTCACTACTGATCTTCTACAGAACGCGAGCTGGTTAATGTTTAGAAAACTAGAGCCGCTGAATTGAACTGTAGTCAGCATTTTTCCCCCCTTTTTTAGTCGCAAGAACTCGTCTGAAATATTTCGCTTGGTTCTGCATCCAGACTAGAGTCCGCCACTTGATGAGCATTGTTCTTTGTTTTCATGTACCCATGAAATCTGTGTTGATCCCTTATTACAGTCATCACACGTCACATGAACGAACATGCTGACATATGGAAAATCATGAGCTTCTTATTACTGGATCAGCTGATAGACCAGACTTTAATTCCTTAATCTGTTCTTCACAGTTTGCCCTTCATACATGTCATACTGGGCAAGAAGGAACAACGAAGGAATCTCTAAAGAAATGCACCCAGAATCAGGTGCTAATAAGCTTTGGGTCTAGAGTGGCTTAGATATGAAATTCGTTACCACTTCCGCACTTGACTTAATGAATTTTGGGGATTGGAATTCTCTAGAGAGGAGGACAATAAACATAAGCTTCCTAACAAAAGATATTAAGCACAGGAAAAGGACATCAAGTGAAAGCTGTGTGAGAAGCCTATTGATTTTATTCAGCGCCACATCAACTAAGCACTATATCTAACTTATACCACAGAACGGCTGAATCTGTCTGTTTGGAAGGTGTGGATTAATTTTCTGTAACAGCAGCTCTAATGACAGCAATTACAATTACTGGGTAATAATATTTACTTGCTCTTTAGTTCTATAGTAACAGCTACATCACGGGGACTTGTATGGCATTCAAGTGCTGTTATTTAACTAAAAGTCTGGTGAAAGGTTCTGTACAGCGATGTTAATTTTAAGCTCAGGGGAGGAGTCTCCAGTGTCAGTGCTTTGCAGTTTCCCTGAAATGAAGGTTTTTTTTTTTTTTTGGTTTAGTTTTGTTTTCAGCCTTATTAACATAAACACAAGAAAGAAAGATGACCGTGATTACAGTTATAATGCCCTGTAAGTGCTTCTTCTCTGGCCGTTCATTCAAGATTAAACATAATTATACATGGATTAAAGGTATGTTGTGTTACCTTTAACATATTGCTGTGGTAGAAAAGCAGTACAACTTGATACTGGGATATTATTAACTTTGGGGTGGTGAAAGTAACTAACCACAATTTGCTTTCTTTTGTGCAAATACAACAGTGCATTGTGTTGAGCTTAGACAATGAGAAATTGTTGAGTTCAATTTGTTGAAGTAAAAGGGATTTTTAAGATGACCTTATACAGACCGATGTAGATTAATTTATATTGACATAAGATATATGATGGAGTTGAAATCATGGGAAGATTTTGCTGGCACTTAGTAGCTGGCAACTAGTGTAATTTTTTTGGTAAATTATCAAGAGAGCTCATATGTGAAGAAAAGCAAGTACATTACTGTGAAATGTATTTATTTGATCATTTTTCATTTTTGTAGAATCAGTAGGAGAGAAGAAGGTCTAACTAACAAGAAGAATAGAAGAACTGTTTGGAAATAGGAGTGATCCAGAAATGAAGGTGCTGTTTGTTATTTGCTCAGAGGACAAAATTCTTCGGCAAATGAATGGCAAACTCATGGGATGACGTTTCCCGAGCCAATCACTTGCAGGCACTGAGAATGCAGAATTAGTAGAGAGAAGAAGCAGATGCTAAATTGTTTGAAATGCGAGGTTCAATATATTCATTGTTAGAATGTTACTAGTAAAATTATGCTAATCATTCCGAGGTTTTTCTGGGGTTTTTTTTTTTTTGAGTGCACAAATACTATTAAATGACCATTAAGTACATCCTCCTAGGATTAGGACACTGCAAGTGAATGAAGTCGCTCAACAAACAAGACTTTTATCTCTAGTCAATCTTGAAAGAGCCCTGCTCTGTGGAATCCATTCAACCCTTTGGACGAGGCAGAGAGCAAAATCTTTCACGTTCCAGGCCTCATTCTCTTGGGTTTCTTGGCAGTCTATGTGGGTTTCTTTGGCAGGACGTGTAAGCTGTGTTCTTTTGCTCTTCTCTGTTTTCCAGACTGCTTTGCTCTGCTGAGTCATTTGCCTATTAGCTGCCATGTTAGCAGGCGGACTTGTACCTCACTCATGATTTGCTCTATGACATCTCAGTGGAAAGAATGCCACCACAAACTGGGTAAATGGCACTTAGTGTCCCTCTATAACAGCAGAGGTGCTAGGGCATGTAGAAGGATTAGTGCTAGTGCAGCTGTGGCACAGCAGTTTTAGTAAATAAATCATAGAAAGTGAGGCTCAGACAGAATCTTGCTCAGATTTTTTTCACCTGGGTAAGGCCTAAAGACAAATCAAATCAGCCCTTGTATTTGGCAGAGGGTGCTCTTAATCCAGCAGCCTGCTCCATACGACCCTGTCTGAGGAGTCTGAAAGCAATCCGGTATTTACAAAACAATTAACCAAATCCTAACTTACAAGAAAAAGACCTAAAGGTGAGAGGTCTAGTGGGGTCTAACACTTAGAGGCAGACAAATTGGGATGTAAACTGTTTTCATTTTTCAAACACAAAAGGAGATTGGCTCAGGCATGAAACAGGGTGTTTCCAGGACAAGCTGATAGTTTCCTGTAAAGCCACATAAAGGTTGCTTAACTAAAACTGCCTTCCCCGTTATTCTCCCACAGCCGTGGTAAACACAATGGAAGATATGTGTGCAAAGGAAAGGACAGATTCTTACATGCCCAAGCATTGCATGGATTATTGAAAAGGACAAAACCAAATCAGAGATTTCTAAATCACTGGAACTGTAACTGTTTATGTTCATTGATCAGAAAATATCAAATGATGCACCCACAGTGAGAATGAGGATGTTTCGGTAGCATATATCATTCTTATATATACAAAATATACAAACAAAGATATAGAAATACACACTGACACACCTAGCCTGGACCTATCTTGTATATGCTTGAACAAGTGGAAGCAAAAAAAAATACTTTCCCATCTTCTTGTTTTCATCACACTAATGTAATCAAGGGTTGCAACACTGAGTAAGAAACTGATTAAGTAAGGCCTGAGTTGCAGCAGTAGTACTATCACCCCATATGACTCACTGGGAAATTGATCTCTGCTTATGTTTCGATGAAAATGCTCCGCTACACACAGGTGAAGTCTTTGTTAAAGTTTCTAAAATCTATATTTTGAAGGGTTTTTTTTTTTTATTATTTTGTAAATACGGATTTGTATAAATGCAAATCCACATGCTGGTAATTCAAATCAAATTGCCATGTGTATTGCTTTATTAGACAAACTGATGTTTGCCATAGTGTAGAAATGACCCCTTGCCACCTGAAAATGAACTAAAATACGCAGTCTAGAAAATCACAGTGCTTGTCATATGGCCTCAACCCTTTGCGTGAGAGTGGCATTTTATAAAACAAAAAAGCTCCTGTAATTACCCATCAGGGGCCACAAAACCAAAACAGAGAGTTTAGAGTTGTTTACCAAGGAAAGGCTGTTTTGGAGAAAAGAAAATCTCGCTTGCCAGACTCAACAGTACAACTGCAGTCGGCGCACACGCAGTGACCTGGACATCGGTGTAAAGGTACAGAGCAAGATCCTACTGTTTTACTGGCAAGTTTCAGTACTGTGTAACGTGCTTGTGTAGGGGTACAGTGCTCTGACTGCCAAACAACACGCCTGAGGAGAGGCATTATTTGGAACTCTCCAGTCGAACAAAGGATAAGCTGTGATATCTGGATGATTCATTTCTCCCTCTGTATATGCAGACAGGACACAACGATTCTAAGCTAGGGCCTTGTCTGGATTAATCTTAGAACAGTGTAAACATGACACCAACAATCCTTCATCTTTAGCTAGGCTTGCGTGTGTGCAATATAACGGTACCACTGGATTTCAGATTTTTATTTTAAAAAATACAGCCTTTTTATTATTGGGTTATTTGCATTAGCCTTGTTAACAATGCCACTCAGATCACATTTGCACCAGGATCTAGGTCATGGTGGACAGAATCTGATTGCAGGAGTTGGGTTATGCTTGGCCATGAAGGGGGATGGCTGCTGTTGACAGTCTCTCTCATTATCGTAATAGATGTCATTGCCTGAATGTGAGTAGATAGGACTAATTCAGAGCAGCACCTTACCACGGCTCACCACTCTGCACTCGCTGTCATCCACTATCTCTTATGTAAGTCACTCGGCTGACAGCCACTCCCGATGGCGTGGTGGCCACAAATGAGCTAGGCAAATATCTGAGGAAGAGTGGCAGTGCAGAGGTGGCACTCCTTCAGAGGCAGAACAAAAATCAGCAACAGCCTTCAAATCAATGTAAAAAAAACAAAAAAAAAAAACAGCTTGTTTATGAGCTATATATAAAAACCAGTCTGCATGTTGGTCAAATAGTTCTCCTTTCTCTTCTCAGACTTTTTATTTGCATTGTCAAATCATGAACCTTGTAGGTTTTTCTTCTCTTTTTTTTTGACAAAGCACAAACAAATAGACAAACAAATCTGGTTATGGTGATTTGGAAATACAAATTAATATCCAAATTTCCATTGTGCCACTGGCTGACAAAGTGGAATAGGAATAAGGATTGCGGTACAATCTCAAAAAAAAAAAAAAAGTTCTATGTAGAACCCATGAAGAGCTATGAACTTTGTATATTAAAAATATTGAATGCTTAAGGTGAAATCAGTGCCATTACTTATTGGAATGTGATCTATATGTAGATAAAGCTGTGAAGTGCTTTAAAATGACATGTTTATGAATGGCATATTTTAGAAAAGATCAAATAGTTTATTTAATTTGTGAAATAATAAAAATGGAAGGAGCTTTACAGTTATCAAAACTACATACAATTTTTTTGTAACAAAATCTTTCTGTTTTAAAATAAATAAAAGATTTAATAATTATATAATAATAATAAATATTAATTATTTATTTGAAATAAATTTATATCAAATACTGTGTTTGAATTTGCTATTTTCTAAATTTGTATATAATAATAATAATTATTATTATTATTGTTGTTGTTGTTGTTGTTGTTATTTATTTGTTTATTTATTTACTTATTTTATATTCCTATTTCCCATTCCTATTAAGAGTCTAATATCAGTCTTCAGTGGATATGAGGTCAAAATATAAAAAAATATTCCCACAATGAGGATAGTGACAGGGCTCTGCTATAACATATTACCACATAAATAGTTATAAAATGCAAAATGTAAAATATCATATCAGAGAAACAATACCTGAAGAATTTAGTCATTTAAATGTACTAATAATTTTAAAATGTATTAGATCCAAAATATGCGAGATGAGACTTGTCGTATATATTTGCGTGCAAAGCAGTAAAGCACCACCTTTTAAATGACTCACTAACTCTAACAACAAAGCTAGAGGATACAATAAAGGATACACCTGAGGTAGATTCACAAAAATGTAAAAACATAAACCGTTCAATCAACCAAAAAGGAATAATTATTCCTTATTAATTATAGTTAAAAAAAATTAATAATATCTGAAATACTTTGCTCAGTACTGTCCAACAAAGTGCTCAACATGTATAAAAGTAAAATTCTACAGGATACATGACAAAGATGTGGTGTGTAGATAGATGTGGTGTGGTGGAAAATTGTGGACAGAGACCATGGGCATAGGGTGGGGATGGAATTAGGGATGCTGGGATTTTTCAACCTTTGTGTATTTCTCAGAGGAGAAGCCTCCCTATGCTTTGCACTTCTGTTAACTCTAATTCTTTTATATATTGCATGCTAGCATGTCTAATCACTAGTGTTTATTGTAGCATAATTTACAAAATAATGAATAATCCTACTGGGCATTTTCAATGCCATAATATTGTTAACAGTGCTGCAGATTGTCAATGCTATAACACTATGGAAAATGTTGAGCAGCTTCATTCTGAGAAGTTGGTGTTGGCTAAGAACTGGTCAAACTAGCAACAGGGAGGTGATAATATCAACAAATCCTTAGGTATCTCAGATTTGACCAAACTTTCCATAAACTCTGCTTGGGTGTGGCACCATAACACATCTTTACTTGACTAAATTACAATATAAACGCATTGCCATTATTATTACCCCAAAGAGAGAAAAAGAGAGAGAGAGAGAGAGAGAGATGCACTGTATTTTCTGATGGGCTCAGATTCTGTCAGAAGGTTGATTCAGTATTGACTTGGTTTGAGGAGAGTGGAGAAGCTAGTGGAGAAGCTGTGCAGATTTTTGCCGAGTTATTTTGGCCTTTTTAGGGCATTGGGCCAGGTCTGAACCCAAAGGTGAGCTATTTCAGTCCACAGCTGTTCCTGCCAGCACTCTCTGTGGGCATGAAGAAAATTTCGGGATACGTTTTAACTCACTTTAGTCCTCCTTAGCTGCCCTGGGAATAGTATTCTGAACTTGTTGAATTTCTGGCTTCGCAACTTTGCTCAGTAGACTCACAAGATCACATATATACCCCCCCACACACACACACCTGCATATGCCACTAGATTTCTCATCTTGCAATGTCTTGCAAAATGAATTCAACCGGAAAAGGATTGCAATGGCTCTCTACAGATTTCTACATGTTTGCATTCAAAGGCAGCCATGTCTCAAGGCAATTCGTTGAGTATAATCAGGCTTTGACTAGTTCCGTGATCAACATTGAGCCCATCCAACAGAGAGATTGCGTTGTGTATTCTCAAGCCAAAAAAAAAAAATCCTTGACCTGTTTCACAAGCTAGCAGTGCTAGGCTCTTTACATTAGCTTAGCATTGCTGTTACCTCATGGCTAATCTGATTAAGCATACAGTATATAGATAAGTTTTATGGGTTTGTTTTGTTCCCAATACATAAATGGTTTTACTTTTCTTTACTGAGAAAAGTCAATCTTTTCCTACTGTCTCTTTTATTACTCTATTATTTGTTAACCACACAGGCCCAGAAGCTATATGTTTTGGTATTTGACATGGTTTGATTCACACTTACAGCAACTATTGCATTGATACTGAATAGCTTGGCATTATCTGCTTGATTCCATTGAGTCAGATGTTTTGGGTGGTTTTGCAAATACCAGGACAGGGTGTGCCTAGTAAGCAATGGCTTTTAGTACCCATTGCACTGCTTTTGTGAAGAAGAGCAGCATGTACCAAGCAGTTGGCCCCTGCCCCTGACTGAGTCATTAACAATGCTTCTATTCAACCTATCAATTAAAACGATATCATACACCTCTGTTCAAGTTTATGCGAATCCACTACTTACGCCCACTATAGTCAACGTTTGAGTTAAATCATAATCCCTATTTTGAAAGCAATTATGTGATCAAGTGGGCTGTCTTTAACTGCATTTACAAGATTATACCAGATAAGTCTTCCACTCATGTTGTAAAATTACCAAATTCTGGGTTGTGACATTGATGTCAATGCTTTGCCAGTATGTTTTTTAATCCATGCCAAGTGATTTCAGTGTACTTTTCTTAGTCATTTACCGACACATTTTGCAGGAATGTTGATATTCCTGGCAGTTTTGCGTTATTTCTTGCTAGGGGCATCATGCTTGCGCAGCAGGAAACATTGCCACCTCACACCTTCCAGGCATTCTGATATGATCCTCACAGTTACTCACTGTGTGGTGTTTCTGTACATGTTCTTCCCATTACCAGGTTCTCTGGTTTGCCGTTCCCACCTCCCAACATCTCCAGTGTTTTAGGGATATCGCTTCCAATCTATCATGATCCTGACCAGGATAAAGCAGTTACTGAAGTCCAATCAATGATAAAGTGTGCTAGATAGCTTTAGTAATTGTTAGCCTTAGTAATTTGCTAGTTTATGTCTACATTTCATAAATGCAGCTAGGAAATGTCCATTTTTTCATCGTGTATTTCAATTCATCCATTCAAAACTTCTACTCTCATTCACACAACACTAGTAGAAACCAATATGCAAGCAAATTGTTTTATGTCTAAATGCAATGACCAGATTTAAATGATTACCTCATCATATATATATATATATATATATATATATATATATATATATATATATATATATATATATATATATATATATATGTCACTAACATTTCAATTGGTAGCTTCCAGACTAGCTTTTTTAGACTAGCATAAAGAAACCAGTCACACAATTTCTTCTCTGTCTCAGTGCTAAATTTTCTATTTCAGTAGCATCTTGTGATTTAATGGGTAAAATGGGACATATTTGGCAAGTGTAGTTTACGAAACCTTTCCTGGAAATAGCTCAATATCCAAAAATTAATTCATTCTCTGATTTTGTATGAGGTCATACAGGAAGGTTTGAAAACTTTGTCTCAGCTTTGTGTATTTCTCAGAGGAGAAGCCTCCCTGAAGTAGTGCTTCTGTTCACACTATGCTTTTCCCTTGCCCATCGTTTTTTGTGTGTGATCTTGCACAGCTGGGAGCAGCCACTGTGACTTGTGAAATGAATTCACTTGATCTCCTTCCAAGAGATGGCTATAGCATACAAGCAGGTTAAGGGACATTGGAGAGGTAGGAAGTACTTTATTCTCGATGCTTGGGGTCCTCAAAGCCCAGATTTCCTCTGCCTTATCCTATCTTGTAGGATCAGGCTTGCTTTCTCAAAACAACTTTCAAAGGGAAGCTCTTCAGCCAAAACCTCAAGCGCCTTGCCTGACCCCAGAAGTATTTACGTAAGTAGTCTGGCCCATATTCCTTTCAAGAAATATCCCGCAGGCTTAAAAGGAATCCATGAAAATGTGTTTCATCCTTCGGTAATTTCTGTCTTATAGGCTATTGCAGCACCAGCATTTTGATACAACCACAAATTCAGTCTGTTTCGGCTAGATAAATTTGAGAAAAGAAAACAATATACACAGAAACTGATGGGCGTTGCACAACTCCATGTTCCACCTCTTAGTTGTTAAATTATGAGAAAAAAACAGAGACACCGTGTGTTGCAGTCGTTAATTGTTTGCCCTCTTGTTTGGGCTTTTCACGTCGTCTTTCTACATGTCTGGCATGTTGTTTATGACCCTACACAGTCCCCTCCCTCCTACTCTGGAGACAAAGTTTATGTCCCCAAGCAGGCCACTGTGCCAGGGTTGTTTTTGTTTCGCTTGTGTTGTAGACACAACCGCATCTGTCCTGTTTACGTCTGACTCGTACTATAGACAGATTTCCTTTATCCTTGTATATGAGTGACCATGTGTGCTTTCTTAGCGGCTGCCTGACATATTTTTGTGTTAACTACTGGAAAAGAATGATACCATGAACATAAGGAAGTCCAGAAAATTACTCTTGAGACCCAAGCCTGAGAACACAATGTTTTGCTGTGTTCAGGTGTGGCTGCGTTCTGTGCTTTTCAGATTCTTAGTAACTTCACAAAACTGGAAGAATGATATCTGCTGTTTCTTTTTCTATTTGAAGGAAGGAAAAATACACGGTGGGACATAAATAAATAACAACAGGGTGGAGTATTAATAAACGTCATACTTTTTACTTTTTATACCATTTATAGTTTCATTTCATGTTGTGGATGGTCTGCGAGACTGCTAGCATTCACATTACAGTAGATTTGAATAGTAATTTCTTCACTAATCTATGTGAATTATTATTTTATGTTAACTAAAATAAGTAATAATAAGTAAAATAAGTTATTATTTTAAGTTAATAACTCTTAAAACAGAGTGTCATGTTGCTGAAAAGTGAAAAGGAAAAAGCCTGTGAAAGACAATTTTATGCTTACAATGCACTGATACTAAACTCCTTCCATAAATAAGACTAAGACTAAGACTCCTTCCATAAATATTAAATAAACGCCAAGTTATGGAAATCTATTATATTAATAATGATTGACTTTTCTCAGCAACATAGTAACATAGAAAATCCATTTAATACGGTGGTTGTTTGTGAGTGAGATGTTATCTGAGGATGTTAGCTGAGGCTCAGTCTCAGTGAACAGGCGTAACCTGTATGCATACAAGAAGTGTTTTCCTGCTTGTATTAACCTTAATCCTGCATTAGCATTTATAATAGACTCCATCTTAACGTTTAGGCTTAGGTTTTATATACCTCCACCCAGACATAATCCTCAAAGGGATGGCTGGAATGAAGCAACTTAAAGACTACATGGAATATAATAGTGCAGCCATAGAGATGACAACACCCTAGTCCAAATCTCTGGTGAAATCCTTTACATGGATTTCAGCAAATTAAATAAACTCATCAGGATTGTTTGGTTTTTAACAAATAGGTCACAGAGTTCTTCCCTGTACAGGACACCAGAAAACTGTCCTGCCAAAAATCCCAGTTACTCCATGTCCTAAACACTTTTAGACAGACACACCCCCTTTATCTCAGCTATATCAATAGCACTGTGCTCCTTTAACAAAATATCAAGGGTTTACATCTTGGGAAACATGTGACCTATTATATAGGCTTATTGTATGAAATATTTCTGCTTGACTGTGTAAAATATGACATTGTGGACAAAAACAGGCATTGCTTCTAAAGCACAACACGGCTGTGGTGCAATTGCTTTTCTGGTCACACGGTGACTAAAAGCACTGGGGTATATATTAACATTGGCTAATTGATTCTAATACTGGGAACGACTGCTGATGCATGCATGAAAAACGATAGAGATATGATGTGAAAGCAACATGTTTCTGGTCTTATATACCCTCCATATTTCTCATACATAACTCATGAGAAAAAAATCAATTATGCATGTTTGACTGTAGTCTTTCAGTGCTACATGTGAAGGGGAGGAATTCATGATAAATGAAAAAGAAAAATGAAAAAAGGCGTCTTTATTATGCAATAATTTAAAGATCTTAAAGCACTGTATGTTAGAATGGCGATGAATTGAAATAACTGCACTTTTTTTTTATTACTGATGAACATGAGCTATTAAAATATTTCTCTAATGAAGTGATTCTTTATGAGATTCATCAGGAAATACCACAGAGTGCTTGATTCTGATTGGTCAGAAGGTGTTGGTTAAATTTTTGTGCAAGTTACCAGGTTTGTATTAACGCATAATACATTAACAACAATTTCTATAGTAACAACTTACTCAGGGATTTGTATGGTATGTCCCAAATTTCCCTTCAGGGGTCAGTAACCATTTAAAAACAGCGATTAATTGTTGATATGGTTAAGTTTTCTGCCAGAAAACTTTTTTTTAGGCATTTTTAGGCCAGAGGTTGTTGCGGTTTCTCAGTAACCAGACAAGCTGCATTGTTTTTTCCTAGGTAGAGAAATAAAGAGAGGTTGTTGTATTGTGTTTATAGATGTTTTACTATACATGATAACACAAACATTTTTCCACGGATGTTGTATAACAATGAACGTAGCTATAAATGAATCTGATTTATGTAATTCTTTAATATGAATCGTGCTATAACGTGCTTGTTGCTGGAAAATAATCAACTTTCAGGTGGTAACAGATAACAATGTTGCACGCCACGTCGTGTTTTATTCCCTGCATAAATCAATATCGTTGTTATTGTGAAATGTTTTTAGCGATACAAACACTATAAAAGGGGGATCAGTGACCTGGGAAGACTGTGCACCTTATCTGACTCCTCCCTGATTCTCATCAGCCAACTATCATGGAATTTATGATTGCTTTTAGCCTGGAGGTTTTGTGGTATGAATTAAGTGATAAGCTAGCACACGACATTAACCATTAATCATTTTACAAGCTATAAGTAATTTGCTACATGTTAATTCCTAAATCGGTAATAAACACGATTGAGAAATCTGTTGCTGAAAATCTAACATGTGCCTTGTTCAGGTTTGCTGCTGAATGAAGGTACACTGTGATATCAATTGTCACTCAGTGGGGAAAGATACAAAAAAGACTCTAGTTCGCTATGTAATGACCTGCCAAATGTCTCCTCAAGGAAGCTTTGTCTGCAGGGTGTGTTTTAAAAGTTTCACCTATGCATTTGTCAAACTGACATAAAAGCACAGACATATGAAGGCCAAATGGTACAATGTACACTGACAGCAGCTAATGCCATGAGTCATTATTATCCTGACAGACACTTGTATCAGTTATTCAACAAGTGTCAAAACATGTTTCACACCTCCATTAGTCCTTCCTTTTGCAGACTAAACATTTCAGACTGGAGCAGATTTAATAAGGAGTTCACACTCATTTTGGAAGTGTGCTTCTGGAAAAACAAAAATGCAGCCAGTGATTACATATGTGCCAATCCTCACTGGTAATTCCTTGTAATTACTTCTTCTCTGTACCATTCTGCTAATTACATTATATTACCTTTTCACTGTAGTCTGTAGTTAAGAAGCACAAGCAAACATCATTCATACAAAAGACACACTGCTGGATAAAGAGGAAGGATGCCCAAAGCCCAGACTCACACCCTTAGACCCAATTATTATATACTTAGTGTGCTGTACTATGTAAATGACTCGGTAATTAAGCCTGTATGCTTCTCAGATGAAGATGATAATGAGATTTGCAATTACATTTTGTCATGACAGTGCTATCAGACTGCATCGACTGTAAAGGATTTAACTTTGCTACTATTTGTTTAATATCCACACACTTATATCCTCAAGAAGTAAAGTAGAGTTCTTTAGAAGGTTTAATTACTGAGTTAGCTTGTTCTTGTAACTCAGAAATGAGATTATAGATTTGGTTTGATTTGCTTTGGTGTGTTTAATTCATTCTTTTGTCAAGGAGTCGGGTTTCAACATTCATTAAACAATAAAGAAATGGTGTTGAATTTATCTCATTTCCGTGACTTTTCATAAACTCTTCTGTAATCTGCCAATCAAAGCATCATGAGATAATGTGACTGATTTCCTGCCCTTGGCCTTGTGTGGAAAGTGTGTGTGTGTGTGTGTGTGTACCTGTGGAAGAAGAGCAGAATTGACAGCATGGTCTGGTCAATGTTGCTGTTGCAGATGCCCTCGTTGAGCAGGTAGCAGGGGTCACGCACCACCGACTCCAGCGAGTCCTGTCTCATGATGGTGTTTAGCTTGTCTGTGTTCAGGTTCTGGAAGATCAGCTGGTCCCGGAGCTGTCTAAAGTTACTGATGGAGGTCGGGCTTCCCAGGCTTGGAAGTCCAGATCTCCCTGGTTCTGTCTCACATTCATTGGCCAGATCCAAGCAGCAGCTGCAGCAGTCCAGGCCAATGGGGGAACGACAGTCTTCGTTTGACATTGGGCCAAATTCAGGGAAGATCCAGTTCCTCTCACATGCGCTTACACACGTCCAATCAGTAGTGCTGGCAGCTCTGAAACTCCAGCGAAGCAGGCGTATGTCTGTTTTGGCTGTGAGTGTGTAGAATTCCCTGCAGGTGCTCTCCGTCAGAGTCCCAGTCGTCCGAGTGGGTGGCTGGACACAAGCTGTGTGTTTGTGTGTTTGTGTAGATGGGATTGCTCTCTGAATGTGTTTGAATGAGAGTGTCTGTGCCACGCCAGTTTTGTATGCACGGGGAGGTGATATGGCATGCAGCGAGTGTTTGAAAGCAAAACCAGAAGCTGTCTAAGCTTTTCTGTCCCCTCCTCCTCTCACCCTGTACTTTTTTCCCTGCCCATGTGCGTGAGTACAGCAGCTCACAAGCAGGATTGCGAGAGAGAGAGAGAGAGAGAGAGAGAGAGAGAGAGAGAGCGACAAAGGGTGGGGAAACTCCTGTGATTGGTAAGAGATTCTCAGTGCACGCACAGGGCCCTCCCTTTTCTGTTCACACACACTCACATCACAAATTAGGGGAGGACCTCAGTCAGCTATGGAGAAAAAAACAGTTTGCATGTGCTGAGGTGGACAACAGAAAGGGACACGAGAGAGAATAACAAACACACACACGCACACACGGAGTATTCACACTGGAACTGGTGCTCCTTACCTTCATTGTATTCCACTAATTTTTAAACACAAATGCTTACAGTGAGCACATGTATTTTGTGTCTTAGGGGTTTATTTAAAGTCTCTTGTCTGGCTTTCCATTCCAGTTGACATGCAGCACCTTTAAGCAATGCTGCATGACAGCTGATTGTTGTAAAATTCTTAGAGTACTAGCAATTAACGGCTCAACCTTCAAAGATTGTGTGTGTGTGTGTGTGTGTGTGTGAGAACAGACTACAGAGCAAAGTCTATGTAAGAACGTCTGCTTAAAGTCCATTTGTTGTCCTTGACGCCTGTGTTTGAATGGGTGTGTAATAAATACATAAATATATAAATACATAAACTTTTTTAAAGAGCAGGTATGTTTATATGAGAGGACATTCCTTGCACAAGCAGCATTCTTCTTGTTTTTCTTGTTTTTGTTTTCTTTTTTAGTAAATGGAAAAATCCTTTAGTTCCTTCATGGAATTGCATTCAAAGATCATTAAATGGTGCGTATCTTTGCCACTGAACAGATTTTCGTCAGATCAGTCTTTCGGTATAGAAAATGATTCGTGTTTGCCTTATGGAACACACCACTGTTTGTTTTAAACTTTAATTCAAGAACGCAGTCTCTGGATTAGGAAAGCAAAGCCATGGCAATGGGTGGGTTTTTTTTAGAGATTATCTGGAGAAATTTCATGACATTTGCAGGCAAAAACATTATTCTGTCTAGTGAATATCAAAAAAAAAACATTGCACAATGTGTGTGAAGTAAAAACAGACTGAAATAATGTGTACTGTTATATAAAGTGTGATGAAATGGAGCCCTGAGAGTCATACTTTCACCAGTAAAAAAGTTTTTGCTGTTTTATACAGTAATATAATGCACTGTTGATGTGTTAGAAGCAGGAAAAATGGGCAAGTGTAGGGATTTAAGCGAGTTTGACAAGGGCCAAATTGTGATGGCTAGACCACTGGATCAGAGCATCTCCAAAACTGCAGCTCTTGTGGGGTGTTCCCGGTCTGCAGTGGTCAGTATCTATCAAAAGTGGTCCAAGGAAGGAACAGTGGTGAACCGGCGACAGGGTCATGGGCGGCCAAGGCTCATTGATGCACGTGGGGAGCGAAGGCTGGCCCGTGTGATCAGATCCAACAGGCGAGCTACTGTTGCTCAAATTGCTGAAGAAGTTAATGCTGATTCTAATAGAAAGGTGTCAGAATACACAGTGCATGACGGATATATATATATATATATATATATATATATATATATATATATATATCTTGATGCACGAGATGCACAAAAATCAACATAAAAAATTACAGGCTGATCCAACTTTCATAAATATCATCACAGTGACTCATAATGTAAGTGAGGACAGTATGTGGTCCTTACAAGCCTGTATGCACTCATGTCTGGGCATGTTGAGATGGTGGATTGTGTCCTGGGGGATTTCTTCCCAGGACACAGCATCACTGAGGACGGCAGTCTGTGGTGCTCCTTGGAGGCTTTTTGAATATATAATGTCCCAGAGATTCTCAGTTAGATACAAGTCAGCATTGTCATGCACCAGGAAGAACCAAGAGCCCACTGCACCAGCATAAGGTCTGACAAATGCGAGGAGGATTTCATCCCAGTACCTAATAGTACCTGTCTTCCCTAGACAATCACTGACCTACAGCCAAACTGGTCATGCTGGATGAGGTTGCAGGCAGTATAATGTTCCCCACGGCATCTCTAGACTCTTTCACGTCTGTCACACGTGTTCAGGGTGCGGCTCGAGCTGCAGAGTGCTAGGCTGTGAGCACAGATTCCACTAGAAGATGTTGGACCCTTATGTTGCCCTAAAGGAGTCTACTATTTGCATTCTAGAGGTCATTTTTGTCGGGCTCTGGCACAAAGGAACAGATACCAGTACTACTGCTGGATTGTTGCTTTTCTACAGCCCTATCCAGCTCTCCTTATGTAACTGCTCCCCCAGTATCTCCTCCATGCACTTGAAACTTTGCTAGGAGACACATTAAACCTCCTTGAGATGGTACATATGGATGTGTCATCCTGGAGAAACTGGACTACCTGTGTAACCTGACTGGGTTGCACCTCATGCTACAAGTAGTGACATGGATCCCAACACAGCACAAAACTACAGACAAGTCAGTCAGGAAGGATAAGGAGAGAGCAACTGTCTGTGGCCACAACCTATAAACCTTTTGAGGGGAGTCTTGCTGTTGTCTCTCCAGTGCACCTGTCGTCACTTTTATTTGCACCAAAGCAATTGAAGCTGATTTACTTATCACTGATGCTTCCTAACCGGACAGATTGACACCCCTAAAGTTTAACTGAGATGCAGTTACGCTATGATGATTAAGTTTTCCTTTAATTTTTGCAGCAGTGTATATAAAAAAACAGTACATAGTGTTCCTCACGAATGTTACATAATCGAGTCGATGTGAATCTGTTTTTCGTTCCCGCTCCGTTCACATACATAATTCCCAGTCCTCAGCCTCTAGGATTATTTATCCATCTATTAAAGCCACCTCCCTTTCTACCCTTTCGACAGTCATTCAGCTAGCAATCAAGAGACACATAAACTGGATGTTCCAATAGAAATCTGTCTGTTCCACAGACACTGCATCTGTTTTGCATTTGCAGATTTGAATGTCATGATGAACTTCATTCCTTCCCTCATCCATTCCTTCTGGCCTTCTTTGGCTAAATTCTCATGTTGTCCAGTCTGAATCTCGGCTTCGGCCTCAGATCCGTCTAAAATATATTCACTCTCAGTAAAGACGATAGGTTTCCTTATCTATTTCATGGAAATTGTAATTTGTATTACCTTTAAAATGATTTATGAGACAGAATTAGACCACACTCTTTGTATTTCAATTCGTTTTTAGAGTATTACCTGCACCTTTTCAGGTCAAATATACACAGTACAAGTACAAAAGATACAGTGACAAGGAGTTTTATAGTTTAGTGCCATTTTTTTTCTCTGCATGTATATAGTGCCTTTATTTTACAGGCTACACTCTAAAAAAAAGCACACACTAGGGTGAAAAAATTCAATAACATATCATAAGAAAACCAGATCTATATGTAAATTGGTCATGATAAATAACTATTATTTAATAAACTGTGTGATCAGTAACCAGGGGGGACAGAACATTGTTTTTGTTTAACCTCTGGAATTAATTTGAATCCTGAGACTGTTCAGAATCTACACAAACAGCCTTGATCAGAAGAGTACTTTGGTCTATTTTCGAAAGAGTGTCTTTCACAATTTAGGTCAACACTGAACAGCTCAATAATCAACAAAAATAGAGAAAGAAACAGTGCTCAGCATTTTGCAGTTAAAAAAAAATGAAATATGTTTTATTACTGTAGATTAAAATATGTGATCATGCACAATCGTACATCCCAGGAATGATCTAACTCACCCTCAGTGGCATCACTGCATTTAGTGTAGGTGTGTTAGAGTCTCCCTAAGACCTCTAGACCTCAGTCACCTGAGAAATAAGTGTGAAGAAAATCGACGATATGGAGATTGATTGCATAAATGACTTTGAACTAAATAGGAATAATAGACTTTTCACAGATACAATAACAACAAGGAAGAGACTGGGCTGGAAATTAGGATGCCAAAGTTTATTGCAGGGGCAGCAATCACCATCACCTCTGTTCACAAACATGAGATTAAATGGTGTTATTCAAGCAGAACAACAGGGAAACAATAGAAAGTATTAATGATTAACTGATTTCACTACTACTGTTAGCTCTGATATGAGAAAATACGTATATCTTATCCAAACTCAACTTCTCAAATATGAGGTTGTGTATAATTTAACAAAACAAATTCATTTGGGCTCGCTTAAGTTATACACATAAGGTCTAATCAGTGAGCATAAGAATTGTACAAAATATAAGCAGTACTGAAGCATAGAGTAGCTCAAGGTAATGCGTAATTAAAGCATTGCTGCCCTCTTGAGGGGAATTGTTGTCATTATTTATTTTGATCTTCCAGTTAATAGATAGTTGATAACTCTTTACTCAGGCTTTTGTAATGATGTAATGACACATGTACTAAACCTTAGAGCAGTCAGAAATAATGAGGCGCATACACTGACATCCAAATGAGTTACATATGAATAGCCATCTAGGTCACAGGCTGAGAATGACATCAGTCTAACACTCTGTTGTGGAGGTAATACAGCAACTAGACAACACACACATACACTATATTGCCAAAAGTATTGGCTCACCCATCCAAATAATCAGAATCAGGTGTTCCAATCACTTCCATGGCCACAGGTGTATAAAATCAAGCACCTAGGCATGCAGACTGTTTTTACAAACATTTGTGAAAGAATGGGTCGCTCTCAGGAGCTCAGTGAATTCCAGCGTGGAACTGTGATAGGATGCCACCTGTGCAACAAATCCAGTTGTGAAATTTCCTCGCTCCTAAATATTCCACAGTCAACTGTCAGCTGTATTATAAGAACGTGGAAGTGTTTGGGAACGACAGCAACTCAGCCACGAAGTGGTAGGCCACGTAAACTGACGGAGCGGGGTCAGCGGATGCTGAGGCGCATAGTGTGAAGAGGTCACCAACTTTCTGCAGAGTCAATCACTACAGACCTCCAAACTTCATGTGGCCTTCAGATTAGCTCAAGAACAGTGCGCAGAGAGCTTCATGGAATGGGTTTCCATGGCCGAGCAGCTGCATCCAAGCCATACATCACCAAGTGCAATGCAAAGCGTCGGATGCAGTGGTGTAAAGCACGCCGCCACTGGACTCTAGAGCAGTGGAGACGCGTTCTCTGGAGTGACGAATCGCGCTTCTCCATCTGGCAATCTGATGGACGAGTCTGGGTTTGGCGGTTGCCAGGAGAACGGTACTTGTCTGACTGCATTGTGCCAAGTGTAAAGTTTGGTGGAGGGGGGATTATGGTGTGGGGTTGTTTTTCAGGAGCTGGGCTTGGCCCCTTAGTTCCAGTGAAAGGAACTCTGAATGCTTCAGCATACCAAGACATTTTGGACAATTCCATGCTCCCAACTTTGTGGGAACAGTTTGGAGCTGGCCCCTTCCTCTTCCAACATGACTGTGGACCAGTGCACAAAGCAAGGTCCATAAAGACATGGATGACAGAGTCTGGTGTGGATGAACTTGACTGGCCTGCACAGAGTCCTGACCTCAACCCGATAGAACACCTTTGGGATGAATTAGAGCGGAGACTGAGAGCCAGGCCTTCTCGTCCAACATCAGTGTGTGACCTCACAAATGTGCTTCTGGAAGAATGGTCAAAAATTCCCATAAACACACTCCTAAACCTTGTGGACAGCCTTCCCAGAAGAGTTGAAGCTGTTATAGCTGCAAAGGGTGGACCGACGTCATATTGAACCCTATGGATTAGGAATGGGATGTCACTTAAGTTCATATGCGAGTCAAGGCAGGTGAGCGAATACTTTTGGCAATATAGTGTATATATATATATATATATATATCTATATATATATATATATATATATATATATATATATCTATATATATATATATATATATAGATACACTATATTGCCAAAAGTATTGGCTCACCCATCCAAATAATCAGAATCAGGTGTTCCAATCACTTCCATGGCCACAGGTGTATAAAATCAAGCACCTAGGCATGCAGACTGTTTTTACAAACATTTGTGAAAGAATGGGTCGCTCTCAGGAGCTCAGTGAATTCCAGCGTGGAACTGTGATAGGATGCCACCTGTGCAACAAATCCAGTTGTGAAATTTCCTCGCTCCTAAATATTCCACAGTCAACTGTCAGCTGTATTATAAGAACGTGGAAGTGTTTGGGAACGACAGCAACTCAGCCACGAAGTGGTAGGCCACGTAAACTGACGGAGCGGGGTCAGCGGATGCTGAGGCGCATAGTGTGAAGAGGTCACCAACTTTCTGCAGAGTCAATCACTACAGACCTCCAAACTTCATGTGGCCTTCAGATTAGCTCAAGAACAGTGCGCAGAGAGCTTCATGGAATGGGTTTCCATGGCCGAGCAGCTGCATCCAAGCCATACATCACCAAGTGCAATGCAAAGCGTCGGATGCAGTGGTGTAAAGCACGCCGCCACTGGACTCTAGAGCAGTGGAGACGCGTTCTCTGGAGTGACGAATCGCGCTTCTCCATCTGGCAATCTGATGGACGAGTCTGGGTTTGGCGGTTGCCAGGAGAACGGTACTTGTCTGACTGCATTGTGCCAAGTGTAAAGTTTGGTGGAGGGGGGATTATGGTGTGGGGTTGTTTTTCAGGAGCTGGGCTTGGCCCCTTAGTTCCAGTGAAAGGAACTCTGAATGCTTCAGCATACCAAGACATTTTGGACAATTCCATGCTCCCAACTTTGTGGGAACAGTTTGGAGCTGGCCCCTTCCTCTTCCAACATGACTGTGGACCAGTGCACAAAGCAAGGTCCATAAAGACATGGATGACAGAGTCTGGTGTGGATGAACTTGACTGGCCTGCACAGAGTCCTGACCTCAACCCGATAGAACACCTTTGGGATGAATTAGAGCGGAGACTGAGAGCCAGGCCTTCTCGTCCAACATCAGTGTGTGACCTCACAAATGTGCTTCTGGAAGAATGGTCAAAAATTCCCATAAACACACTCCTAAACCTTGTGGACAGCCTTCCCAGAAGAGTTGAAGCTGTTATAGCTGCAAAGGGTGGACCGACGTCATATTGAACCCTATGGATTAGGAATGGGATGTCACTTAAGTTCATATGCGAGTCAAGGCAGGTGAGCGAATACTTTTGGCAATATAGTGTATATATATATATAGATAGATAGATATATATCAGGATTGTAGTTTAACTGATAGTACTTTATATCTTTCTCTTAATTAACATTACATTTTATGTCAATTATGAAAAGTCTAGTTGGATAGTCAGGCAATTTCTTGCGATTTTGTGTCATTTTTTCCCCAAACTTTAGTTTACATACAGTGTCATAAAGTCACTTTTTTTGCACAATTCTAGGATTAGGCATTAACATTTAAACTGGAAAATATAATGTATGCTTTTTAACTGGCCAGGTCAGAGTCCAGACCTTGAGTCCACATGGTGTAGAGGGGTGTCCTTTCAAAGAATTTCGGAAATATTGATCAACTGAAATAGGTTTGTATCAGAACCTTTGGTCTGAAATTGAATTCCTCTTTACTGTTGTTATTTGCTTTTCTTGGCATACGTTGTAGAGTACTTGCTTGAATGGATGCATTTGCTCTCAAAGTTAGCAGAACCACAGCCATTTTTATAGCATCACACCAATGAAATGGTTTAATGGTTAGTGGTTTGACTGTGTTGTCTTTTATTACATTACTATATCATTTCAAAACGCTTTAAATATACTGACACTTTTCTAAATGAACCTAACTCAACATACTGTAGAGATAGTTGTTAAGGCTTAACTCAGAGTTGTGTGTATTTGACAGCATTTAGTGGTTGGCATGTTTGCTTCACATATCCGGGGTTGAGGGTCTGATTCCCGCCTCTGTCCCTGTGTGTGTGGAGTTTACATATTCTCTCAAATCTTCTGGGATTTAAAAAAAAAAGTAGGCTCAATAGCATTAATTGTGTATGGAGGGGTGAGTTGGCACCCCATACAGGGTTCCCTTGCTCTCCTGGGAAAGACCACAGGTTCCCAATGACCCTGTGTATGATAAGTTGGGAAAAAAAAGTGGATGGATGGATGGATGGATGATTTGATGGATGGATGGATGGATGGATGGATTCATGGATGGATTGGTGGGTGGGTTTATGGATGGGTGGGTTTTATGGATTAATGGATGGATGGATGGATGCGTGAATGGATGGATGGATGGATGGATGGATGTGTGAATGGATGGATGGATGCATGGATTGGTGGGTGGGTTTTATGGATGGGTGGGTTTTATGGATAAATGGATGGATGGATGGATGGATGGAAGGATGGATGGGTGCGTGGAAGGATGGATGGATGGATGGATGGATGGATGGAAGGATGGATGGATGCATGGAAGGATGGATGGATGCATGGATGGATGGATGGATGCATGGAAGGATGGATGGATGGATAGTTAGATGGATGGGTGCATGGATGCATGCATGGATGGATGGATGAAACTGTCCATGCTGTTATCCAAATAGTAACAGTCTTATTCAGCACGATGTTAATTAACCCAAACGTACTGCTTCCAAATATAATATAGACTTATGTTTATATAATCATGTACAGCACTGTAATGTAATATGATTTTAACAGATAACTGAAAAAAGGAATAAAAACTTCAGCATAATTGAAGACTCTATCTGTACACTTTCATGCTCCCTGTTATAAAGGTCAATATCATTTCAGTGCAATAATTGAATACACCTTAAAAGTATGAGCATTCTTGCGGGGTGTAAAAGCCAGGAGCACACATTAAAACACCATAAGTGGTTTCTCAAGAACACTTTATTTGAAGAAAAAGCTTAAGAAATGATTTCTGCTTTAATTGCTCATAAATTGTGGCCTGTTCTTAATCCCAGCCATAATAATAGACCACCACATTCTGCCTATACTAATAAAATACAAATAACATAACACTTAGACTTAGGGAGAATCTCTATTAGCTGTAATAACCTTTACCAGTGACTAATCAAACTTACATAACAGTGAGGAGAAATTGTACACCATTTCTCCTGACAAATATGTTTTTAACAATAATTTCAAAAATAGTTCTAGGATACTTGCAAGAACAGACATTTTAAGACCATTTCACAGCAAGTTAAAGTCTGGAATAGGATTTAGCTATTACAAAACATACACCAATCAGCCATAACATTATGACCTCTGACTGGTGAATTGAATAACACTGATGATCTCATCATGGCACCAGGTTAGTGAGTGGGACACATTAGGCAGCAAGTGAACATTTTGTCCTCAGAGTTGATGTGTTAGAATCAGGATACATACATATGTGTGTGTGTGTGTGTGTGTATGTGTGTGTTTTCACAGAGATAAATAGATAATAATAATAATTTATTATTATTAGTTTGTAGTAGTAGTAGTAAATATCATGGACAGTGATAGTGGAGTCCTGTAGGAACAGCGCCCCCCCCAACTACTATTCCTACACCAGGATCATACACTGGGATTATATTCTTACTAATATTAGCGAAGATTAGCAAGACGGCTAGTTAGCATCACTAATGTTGCTAAGTAACCGCTTTTCAATGTTCAGTTTTCAGGAAAGAAAAATGTGATAAAGTGGACATAAATGATTTTATAAACAATATTTCAATAGTTAAAAGCCTTAAAGCATTTAGTAAAACATTATAAGAAATATTCATGGTATTATAATAAACTCGGTAGTCGTAATTTGATCTGCTTTAAAAAGCCGGTGGTGAAAATTCAAGGAAATATTTATTCTTTGTACAAAATTGTTTATTATTATTGTTGTTATTGTTGTTCTTATTGTTGTTGTTATACCTCGCAAAAGGAAATAAAAAAGGAAACATATGGACAAAAATGAGGTCTGTTACTAGCTGTAAAGCCGAGATAGCTCAAGTTCCCTACTCCTACTCATGCAGCTAAACAGTAAATACTGAGGATGTGTGCGCTGTTATAGCAAGGTGACAATAATATAACTTGTATAAATACTTTATTTTCTTAAGAGTGAGGTTTTCCTGCTGTACAAAACATACACTGTGCTATTAAACTAAAGGTTTCTGCTTCCTTTTATGAGATATGTAAATGTTGTCTCATTGTTCATCTCTTCTGATACAGGGAGAGGGAGAGTGCGATCCTCATTGGACCTGTTTCCCCAGAGCGAGCTCTTTTACAGCACAGAGCTCAGCGATTACGAGGATGATGACCACACATCTGGTCAGCAGGAGGAGGCACAAGATGGAGGTGAGGATGTTGAAATGTGGAGCCCATCCTGTGACAGAAGCCCATCACCACCTATGAGGGGCCTGTCCCCTATATGGGGCCCATTGTTCTCGAGGAGCTCATCCAATTCGCAGAGCCGAGCCCCTATGAAGAGACCATCCTCTTCAAGAAGCTCATCCCCTTCTGCGCCTCCTGCTTCCCGGCATCGTGTACATTTCAACCTGAAAGTCACGGTGTTTGGTCACCCTTTTCTTAAAGGGTATATCATGGCTCCTCTCCGGTGCCAGGGGATAAAGACAAAGAGGGATGAAGAGGACGATCTTGAGGAAGCTCCTCCTAGTGCTCGGCATTCTTATTTAGGTATTTGGTAGGTATGTGTGGTAAGTATTTGTCCGTTAGGCTTTAGTATTACAACCCCTGGCAAAAAGTATGGAATCACCACTCTTGGAAGATGTTCATTCAATTGTTTAATTGTGTAGAAAAAAAAACAATCGTTGACATGCCACAAAACTATTTTCATTTAAAATTCCAACCTTCTGGCTTTATGAAACACTTACAAAAATAAAAAAGAAAGAAAACTGTAGTCAATTGCAACTGTTTTTACAGATCAAACAGAGGAAAGAAATATGGAATCACTCAGTTCTGAGGAAAATATTATGGAATCACCAAACAAAAACACCACTAGTACTTTGCTGCACCACCTCTGGCTTTTATAACAGCTTGAATTCTCTGAGGCATGGATTTAACTATCGACAAACAGTATTCATCAATCCGGCTCCAACTTTCTCTTATCGCAGTTGCCAGATTAGCTTTGCAGGTTGGAGCCTTGTTGTGGACCATTTTCTTTCATTTCCACCATAGATTTTCAATTGGATTGAGGTCTGGACTATTTGCAGGCCATGCCATTGACATTATATGTCTTTCTTGAAGGAACGTTTTCACAGCTTTTGCCCCATGGCACGATGCATTATCATCCTGAAAAATGATCACCAAATCATCACCAAACATCCTTTCAATTGATGGAATAAGAAAAGTGTCCAAAATCTCAATATAAATTTGTGCATTTATTGAGGATGTAATGACTGTCATCTCTTCCATACCTTTACCTGACATACAACCCCATATCATTCATGATTGTGGAAATTTGCCTGTTTTCTTCAGGCAGTTGTCTTTATAAATTTCATGCCCAATGCAGATTCATGATTCATCACTGAATATCAATTTCATCCAGTCATCCACAGTCCATGATTGCTTTTCTTTAGCCCACTGAAACCTTGTTTTTTTCTGTTTAGATGTTAATGATGGGTTTCGTTTGGCTTTTCTGGATGTAAATCCCATTACTTTTAGGCGATTTCTTACAGTTTGGTCACAGACATTGACTCCACTTTCTGCCCATTTGTTCCTCATTTGTTTTGCTGTGCATTTTCTGTTTTCAAGGCATATTGCTTTAAGTTTTCTATCTTGATGCTTTGATGTCTTCCTTGGTCTACCAGTATGCTTTGCTTTTACAACCTTCCCATTTGATTTGTACTTGGTTCAGATTTTAGACACAGCTGACTGGGAACAACCAACAATTGAATCTTCCAAGAGTGGTGATTCCATACTTTTTGCAATGGGTTGTAGTCTTTATTTATTTATTTATTTATTTATTTATTTATTTATTTATGTGAAGTATTTTATCCATTTAATCATGGTGAGAATCAGCTTGATACCTTTTAGTCTGTTTTATTGTCATTAGGTCGTCGTTCCCCCTCTCTCCCTCCTACTGCTTGGCCTTGTACATGTCAGACTGTGCATGTACACTTGTACTATTGTATTTTAATAACACCCCTTTACAAGCCTATAGCGATGCTAAATTACTTCACACAGTCACGTTATGGCTTTAAACTCTCAGCATTCGTACGCAGGTATCCAGGGAATTCTTACCACCATCTCTAGCATTAACGATCCACTTTAAACCATTTTTATAATTGCGTCTTTAATGTAATTATAGTGTTTACAAATAGGTTAAAGTAGTTATAGCAAATATTTATTAAAATGAGTCTGTTTATATACATCTGCTTAGTGTTTAATGTCTAGTATGTTTACAGTATGATGTTACAGTGTAGTGTACTGAATTCATGTTTTTTATAGAAATCAAATTTCTATTTATAAAATGTAAGGCTATGCATATTAGCACTATAGTATATTATGTATATACAGTTTATTATATTACCACTAGAGTATTTAATGTCTATGTTGTTTGTTATATTATTACTATAGTATATTATCTATTACACTATGGAACATGATTTTTGTTCCTGGGTGGTGAATGATATTTTCCAATTACTCTTGATGGAAAATGATAAAAAACAAATACCCATTAAGCTCCTTGAAGATTGGGTTTGGGCTTTTAAGAGAACAAAAACCTCAAAATTAGCTTTTTACTAAAGAAACTGCCCAAAACTAACCCAAACTTTCATGGCTTTTCTCTTGATCTGGGTTACAAAGAATATGGAAATAACACTTATTTCCCAGGGACAAGAAAAAAGTAAAAATTTATTACATAGTATTATGAATATAAATTTATGTATCGTTGTAAATATGTATATATGATTTTCTTTAGATCAACCCTAAATACCCCCTAAACCCCCTTCTAACTTTATCTTATACCACAATGATTTATCAACGATAACGATGTTTAATTTATTAAACATTAATGTTAATTTCCTTAAAAACAACAACAAATAACTTTGTTAAAAATCTGTTTTTATATCCGTTCATTAACAGTGTCAGAATATAGTGCTGTAATAAATGTTAACATTAAATATTATCCGACATTATGGCATTAAAATAATACTAAAATAAAAGTACTGAAATATATTCAAATAATACTTACCTTCTTTTAATTAGATTCGAGCAATCACTGTGGTATAAAAATACTGATATCTGTAATAAATGTACAGTATGATAGGTTTATGATTGCTTTTAATTAATAAATTATTTATTTTTCAATAAAGTCTCTTTATTATAAATCTCATGGGTCTCAAGTGACTCTTTCTTATAACACATATGTATTGTTCATTGGTTTCACATATAACTGCAGTGTATCTGTAGAATTAGGCCTAACTGTAGTAATGGCTAAACTGATAACAGGTGAATCTCAAGGAGCAGTTTTACTGTTATATGTTTAGTTCATTCTTTGCAGCATGTTAGCCAGAGTAGTTTACAAAACGGGGAACTAACGCACCATGAGGAAGAAAGAGATTTTTAAGTAGCATCACTCTTCAATATGGAGGAAAGGTTAGAGAGATGCTGTGGGTAGATTAACGGTTTAGATTATGCATTATAAACAAAAAGTCTGCTTCAATTATGCTTCTTAAAAACTGTCAGATGTGGGAATGTCCTCCTGATGGTCCAATGGCAGGATCCCGTGCTCTCATTGCCATGGCCCTGTATTCGATTCCTGGGCAGGATCCTAACCCAGCCACTGAAGAGTTAAATCTCAGTACCGAACCAAAGCCTGGATGAAAAATGGGAGGGTTGCATCAGGAAGGGATTCTGGTGTAAAACCTGTGCTAAATTGAAATATGCAGACCAAATGATCCGTGTGATTGCTAAAACAATTATTGTAAAAAGGTATGGTACTGTTTATTGAAATACTGTAGCTCATACTGTATTTTGTGGTGAAATAGCAGTAATTTACAAAAATAATTAAAGAAATGGCAATATCATAAATCGAGTGACATTTATTTTTGCTGAAAAATCAACAACAACTTTTTACATTAACAAATTAACAGCACACTTTGTTTTTTATAGTCTTGCTGTTAAACATTTCATCATTTTACAGAGTATTTTATACTGCTTTACTCTATATCAGCATTTTTCTAACTAAAGACATTTACTGGAAATAATGACACAACCTGTAATCACTGAAAATGGAAGGAAAAAAATACACAGGCAAGAAAATTTATATTATAAGAAATATATTAAATTAAGAAGAAACTGATGGTGTCCATGCTGAGAGGGAGGCGATGCTCCCATCATTTAATGGTAGAGGTAAGAGTGTTTTTATAGCCTAAGTATTGGGTCTTAAAAATCTGAAGGAAGGACTGTACAGAACAGGAACTGGTTTGATGATCACTGTGTGCAACAATGCCACAACGATTGAGGATGAAAGCACTGCACGTGACCTTGGGGTAGCCATGGACAATCAGCTGTCCTTTTCCTCTCACATTATTAACCTGACACGCTTATTTTGATTTCTGCTTCATGATATCGGAAGAATTCATCCATTTCTAACCACACAGGTCACTCAGGTGCTGGTTCAGCTCCACTACTGCAACTTGGTCCTTGCAGGTCTGCCTCTGAGTGTCATTCAACTTCTGCAGGAGATCCAGCTGAGTGGATTGTTTTCAACCTGTTGCACACCATAGCATTGCTACTCTCTCTGTCCACTGGCTTCCTGTAGCTGCCTTCATCAAATAAAACATTCTCAAGCTTTTTCCCAGGAAAACACCCTGGATGGTACAGGGTACACACATTCACAACTACGGGCAATTTATTATAACATTTCTATCATATTTACATGTTTTTCAGAAGTGGGAGAAAACCAGAGAATCCAGAGGAAACAAATGCTTAATACCACATGGGCTCTGGATTACAATCTTTCTCTCTGAAAACATATTAGATAATAACAAGGACCAAATTGTGATGGCTAGACCACTGGATCAGAGCATCTCCAAATCTGCAACTCTTGTGGGGTGTTCCCGGTCTGCAGTGGTCAGTATCTATCAAAAGTGGTCCAAGGAAGGAACAGTGGTGAACCGGTGACAGGGTCATGGGTGGCCAAGGCTCATTGATGCATGTGAGGAGCGAAGGCTGGTCCGTGTGATCCGATCCAACAGACGAGCTACTGTTGCTCAAATTGCTGAAGAAGTTAATGCTGGTTCTGATAGAAAGGTGTCAGAATACACAGTCTTTTTTCTTTCCAAACCTTGCATTGTGCATTTAGAGGAAAAAGTTTTGTCTTATCTCTCCAAGCATTAGCCAAGATTTTGTGAAATTGAGACATCCAGCAATGTGTTAATGGATGACACATTGCAACAAGGCACAATGAAATTAACAACAGAATTTTTTCAACAATAAAAAGATAATCGGCCAGGTCAGAGTCCAGACTTTAATCTAGTTGATAGATCGTAGTCCATGTTGTAGAAGGCTGCCCTTTCAGTAAATTCCAGAAATATTGATTAACTGAGATAGGTTTGTATCAGAACCTTTGGTCTGAAAATCAATTTCTCTTCATTGTTGTGCATGTCAGATCAGCTGCAACAGAAACTGTTTGCTGAAGCTTTCTGCTGCTAAAGGAGGTTCTGCCGGATCTTTTTAACCTAGACTATGAATAAACATTGTATTCAATTTTTTAAAAAAGGTTTATGCTGTTCTTTTCTAATATTATGAATTTTATAACCTTTTTCATACAAATATGCATTTGCTGTGTCTTTAAGAGAAAGCTCAGAAGCATGATGTTTAGTGTCCGTCATTATTATTGGCTTCCCTGCTGAAGAAAGTGTGAAGTTACCTAGTAAAAATCGACTATAACCTCTCCACTGCTAATAGGAAGAGTCCTGTTCTACCTGGCCTCTGATATTTGGCAATTTTATGGATCTGTTCTTTAAAGCCAGACACCTCCATTATAAGAAAATTATGTGTGATGGATGATTTCAATATGTCCTCTCAGACTCAGGCTGGCTGCTCATATCTCATGCTCATGTGGGCCAAAAATGGACACGGCTAAGATTCTGAGGAAAAATTGTGGGTCCCATTTTAGGCTAGACTCAGTTATGGTGCAATCAATCAAAAGATATTTTCCCTTAACTCTTATCATCTATTCACACCAAAAAAATGCATTAAGAATGAATGAATGAATGAATGAATGCAGTAGAGGCTCATGACCACAACCTCAATTAAAATGAAGTTGGGAGGCTGTCACACTTGAATAATGTAATCAATAAGTAGAGAATTTTTAGATAAAATAGGCAGTTGAGAGTCAACAGCATACAGTCTAGCACCTCATTCTTAGCAGTTTTAGACATACCTTTGTTTAACTGTTTTGTTTGATACAACAAGTGTGCTTCCTATGACATTCCGGATGGCTTGCTATGTTTAATATCATTTCCATCACAGCCATGTCTTGCCTGCTGCAACTCGACTGAAAATGTAGAGCAAGTATTGTGCAGCATGATTCTTAGTGCAGTGCACTTATTAACATGGGGTTTTTGTTCGTTGGTTGGTTTGCATTTACTATTTTTGACCATTCGGTGAAATGAAAAAGTCTACTGAGCTAAAGTGGGTGGGGAGCACATTGTCCCAATACTGCCCAGCAATACAGTGGAACATCGACTTATATCTATCAAATAGTTGATATGATATGATCTATTATGGTTGCTCAAAACTGATCTGTATGAACATATATGGCTGATATAGTGGGTGGGATATATTAGGCATCAAGTGAACATTAAGGATTTGAGCGAGTTTGACAAAAGGCCAAATTGTGATGGATAGACGACTGGATCAGAGCATCTCCAAAACTGCAGCTCTTGTGGGGTGTTCCCGGTCTGCAGTGGTCAGTATCTATCAAAAGTGGTCCAAGAAAGAAATAGTGGTGAACCGGTAAAAGAGTCATGGGCAGCCAAGGCTCATTGATGCACATGGGGAGTGTGATCCACTGCCAGAATACAAAGTGCAGGGCTGTTTTGGCAGCAAATGGGGGGCCTACACATAATTAGGCAGGTGGTCATAATGATATGCCAGGTCGTTTTGTGTACATATATATATATATATATATAACCAGTGCTCATCCTATATATACATTTTCTTCTTTCAACACCCCTTGAGCTTTCAATAGATGAAAAACTCCATTACTTCCCCGAGATCCTCATTCTAAGACCTTCATAGCTGTTTCTATGAGTCTCATTCGAATTTTTTGAATAATTTATAGTAGGTTTTTAATAACATGCTGTAAGATGAATGGGTGTAAAGAAAAATAAATGGCTCCTGCTGTGACCAACAATCCCGAGGCTGGACAGCAGAGGTCACTATGAGCCCATAAAGCTGCCTCACTACCGGTGTATTGACTATCCTATCCATCAACTGTACAGCTGATAAATGAGGATAGTTAAGTCAGTCATCAAGTCATAAACTATTTATTAATATCTCAGACGTGACTCCCTGATATTTTATCGCTGAAACAGAGCTGTGAATTTCTTGGAGACTGCAGAAGATCTCTATACAGGATGTAGTCATGAATATTTGCACTAAACAAAATATATTTGCTTGATTGACATAAAAAAATAAAATAATGCTTCATTTATCTAATATTTACACAGTTATATTATTGGCATCCTTCATAAAATTGTTTGTTTGTTTGCTTGCTTGCTTGCTTACAAGGAAAACCACTCAGTACCTGGAATGAGTGATGCTTGATGCTTTTCATCTAGCTAGTGGTCCGGGAGATATTTTAAAGACTAATGACTTTTGCATATCGTACGGGAAGAAGATTTAAATGTCATGTTTTCCTTCATTTAAAAGCCTAAAACCTACATTTAGCCTGACAGTTCACCAGCTATCTAATTACAGAGACAATAAATCCTTTGTTTACTTTTCTCTAGTGCCTGTAGCCCTGAATGCAAATATCTGAAGAGGAATTAATAATTTCCTTGCCTTATCTAATGTGAACATTTCCCTAAACCAAATTCAACACTGATCTCTATTCTACGGAAAGTAAAATCAATATGCTGAGCATGTTGAGAGGACACTGTTTACTCCAGGATATGGAGAGAAAGACCTTTGCCATTTGCTAGCTTTGCCACTTTCCCCTCATGAAGTCCAGCTCATGCCCAGACTCTGTATTGCCTGGGTTCAAACAGGGTTTATTGATACTGTCTAGCCTTCTGACGTTATTCTGAGCCAAAGGCGAAGTGTTATGACCTCCCAGCCTCACCACCTTAATAATGTGAAAAGGGGGCCTCCAGGGCACAGACGATATGACTGATTTAGTTCCACCAGCATGAATCCTTGAGAAGAACCAAGCATCTCAAAGCCAAGGACGCTGTGAAGCTGCTTGACTTAGGTGTCAGAGCCGATGTCAGATTTATGATTCTGTCTAATCTGAGCTCAAATCAGAAGCCTGAGGTGGTTTACTTTAAGTGGGAGATGTTGGGGGTTCGTGATGCATCGTGACAGATCTAAAAGCGACTGATCTAAATCTAGAGCACAACCAACATGCACTCGTCATGCTGAGGAGTCGCAAAGGCTTGAAAACTTTTGCAGCAAACCTAGATACGTCCTTGGGGGTTGAGACTTTTGAAAGAAATAGTTTTTAATAGCTATTTGGTCTTTAAACCTTTATTCAGTCATACTTTTTTTTGCAGAATGTTTATTAAATCCTATTTGTTTGTATCTATGTTTACTGGGAGTTTCGTTTCTATTTCTTATTAGCTCTTCCCTATCGGTCTAACACATGCTTCCTCCAACACGTAGCTTTCCCAGTGTATCTTATAACTGCTGCTCATGCAACATCACATCACAGTTTGAATGAAAGCCAACACACTTGAACGGAAGCCAAATGCCCTTTTTGGTATACATGACCCAGCAAACGCCCACGATTGTTTAGTGTTACTCTGACTGACAGGGAGAGAAATGAATGATGACTCTCCACCTACACAGACGGGCCAATTAATGTGTTCTCTCTTCATGGATGGCTATGGCATCGAGGGAAACATTTCCCAAATGTTTTGTTTTTTTTGTTTTTTTTTTGGTAACACCATCTACCGAAATAGACAAGATTTTAAGATGTTTTATTCCAGAGGTCTTTAAGGTGAAGTCTTTAAAAGCAAGTGGCATTCTGCGTAATTAAGAATGATGCATCCTGTGGAGATACAGCAGCTTCCACATCATCAGCATTCCTCCAAGCCATTAAGATGTCACAGGATGTCATCATGGCATCATTCATTTATTCATCTGCAGTAAGTGCTTTATCATGGTCAGGGTTAAAAATGAATCTGGAACCTATTCCGGGAATACTAGATGTGAGATGGGAAACATGGCACCATGTACACACACACACACACACACATACACATTCACACCTAGAACAAATTAAGAGTAGCTATAGTGTATAGTTTGTTGTTATAGTTGAAGGTTGGAGAAAAGATTAAATCTCAGAGAAAACCTACATGAACACAGGATCGAACCTTGCAGCACCAGTGCTACTCTTAATAAAGATAAAAATGAAGCTAAAGTTAAAGAAATAGGTGTTAATAAATAAATATTTTAGTAGTGTATCTATGCACCGACATATGAGTCAAATATTTAGTCCTGTGGACTTATTCCATTAACATTAGTCACCTTGTGAAGGGGAAAACCCATAATACTGTGATATCTATAAAATGTGTATGTGTGTGTGTGTGTGTGTGTGTGTGTGTGTGTGTGTGTGTGAATTCCCCGTGTGATTCAATTTCCTCCATATTTCCAGTTGAAAATTTCCAATTTCCAGCATCCCAGACCAGGATAAAGCACCTACTGTGGATCTCTGAAGGATCTCTGTAATGGATCTCACAGAAAATCATCCAGCTCAGGTTGCATTTCAATAAGGTTATATTTTTTCACTCATCATTTTCCCAGGCTCAGAGCGGGTTGTATTATTCATAGCAGGAATTATGCATAGCATTCTTCCCATTGCACTGTATTTTATAGCGCGGTTCTGTCTATTGCTATTCTCTCAGAGGAAAACGAAAGTGGCACCGCGACGGCCATATAAACAAACACCAGTTTTCCCTTCACATAAAGATGAATACATTTTGACACAAAGTGGTACGACTGTCGACGGTTACAAATAACATGACAGAAACTGGTTGCATAAGCAAAACAGTAAGGTCCCAAAGTGACTCTAGGCTAGTTGGTTCTGTTAGTCGAAAGAAAATGGAATGAATGAATCATTGATGCGATATGTCATATTTTGGTTGTGCATCGCTCTTCCACTCTGAAATGTTTATCTTGACTACAGTATCTATGTATTTAAAGTATGACTCAGTCGCCTGTTGTTCACATACACCAGTACGCCGGATTAAAAACGGAACCTCACATCCGTACGCTTTTAGCCGTGAAAGAAAGCAAGCAGCCAAAAACAAACTACTCTGTTTTTTAGTTACAGATTTATATTGGTTTTAACACATTTGTAAGATGAGATGTTCAATGGTCTGGTCTGAGCTGAAAGTTTAGGCCATTTTCTATTTCAATAAAATGGTGATTTCACATTCATTTTTTTCCATCATATTTTCCTTTACTTTAGTCCATGCTGCACAAAAAGAATAAATGCATAATTGTGTAATTATGCAATTAGTGGTTCCTCATATTTTTAGTTTTTATGTTGATGATTTTTATATATATATATATATATATATATATATATATATATATATATATATATATATATATATATATATATATATATTTATAGTGCAACATTGTCCTTTTTTTAATCATTCCTAAACCTTTATATTATGTTAACATTATATTATGAGGTTTACGTTTAACTTTTCTGTTTAATTTTGCTGCAGAAAAAAACATGTACAGTTTATGTGGAAAGGGATTTTGGAAAGGGATTGTAAAATGGTTCAATCTCTCATTGCTGCAGCCCAGGATCGATCCCCAGGCAGGGAGCTAACCCAGCCACTGAACTCTCAGTGTCAGTCCCAAGACCTGGATTAAATGGGAGGGTACATTAGATACATTAATTCAGAGCAACTTACAATCATCTCATTTTTTTAATAAACTGAGCAACTGAGGGTTAAGGGCCTTGCTCAGGGGCCCAGCGGGGGGGGCCAGCAGCTCAAACTCACAACCTTTTGATCAGCAGACCAACACCTTAACCACTGAGCTACAACAACCCCAAGTAATGAGCTAAAGTGCTTCCTGAAAGGAAATAAATAGTAATGAGCTAAAGTGCTTCCCTGAAAGGAAATAAAACAAGATAGAACATCTGAGATATTATTTTGAAAGGCAAAGTTAATTCATTACTATTTGCCTTTTGGCGGCTGGTTGTGATTAAAAAGACAGACTTATTGAGTATTGTAGGTCTATGTTGGTTTTAACTTTTTTTTTTACAGTGGAAAGAAATGACTGATAGTTTAACTTGGAACTTCTTGAGATTTCGGGCACAGCAGAAGGTTCAGAAACAATTAGCATTGTAGTCAGTGCTGGATAATGCCAGAAGACTACAACCTTTTTGTCAAAGAGCGAGTTTCTAACATGCATGTGCTTTGTGACTATATTTGATGTCTCACAGACACACATGGCAGACTATGACCCAGAAGGATAATTGCTGCTGGCCGGCTCTAGGACACTGTCAGGAGTGTTGAGCTAGCACTGATTGTATCAAAGACGCCTGTGTGCTTTGATAAGTAACTCTTTCTCAATGCGCGTTACCCAGAGCCACCATGCGACTGCTGTTAGACTGACCTCTATGGCTCCCTGCTGAGGGTGGGCTCCATCATTACCATAACTGAAATTCTAGAGAGAGTTTAAAGACAGGACAGGTGGGTATCAGAGCCTGTGCTTTATGTGCATTCCAGGCACGTATGTGTGAGTGAGGGTGATAGTCTTTTTTATTTTAAAATGTCAACAATGAAAGTGCTGCCCTAAGCAGGCCAGTAAGACCTGTTTGAACAGAATTTTATGTAATGATGTCAGTTTCATTCCTAAATATTCAACTAACCTCTTATTATTTTTTGGATTTTTGTATACATTCACCACTTGCATGCAGCCTACCACTGATTTTTTTTTGTTGTTTTTTTTTGTTAGCCCCATCAATGATAAGCTCCAACTGTGTCAACATGTACAAGCAGATGCTCAAACAAACTAGAACATCCTTTGCTTACAAGAGGGCCATAAGGATCCTGCCCTCCTTCATACCCAGTGAAGAGTCATCAACATTACGCCTGAGGATTAGCTACGGACAGAATGTAAATTAGATCTGACACGCTGTTTCTGAACTACCTCGGTGTATTTGCTCTCGGTTTTTTAGTATGTGAATATTTGATCGTTGTTAAACACACAGGGTGTGAGCCAACCCTTCATGTTGGCTGACAGTTAACAAATGTGCTTCTTACTGTAGGCCAAAGGTTCCCTTTCATCTCCTTAGTGGCCAACCTCTTAAAAAGTGCACATTATCTCAGGTCTGGTGTGTAAATCAGTCTCTTCTCCTAAAACCATCTGTTTCTACTCTCTCGCATTCGCTTTCTGGAATCTTAGTAAGCTGTCTTTCTAATGATTTTCCCCCATGTGGCTGAAATGTCTGAAATATACTCGTCTGAAATGAAGTGTTTACATGCCACTAGAGAAGTAAGACTGATTAATAGTGAAAATTACACATTACTGAGACTGAAATTTCTCAGAAAGCACTTGATTAGAATTTGATCCTGCTTCATCCCACTCGTTATTTTTATTTATACGGTTTAATAAGTGAACATTTAGTCAGCCTTTACCTGATCCTACAGAGAGGAAAAGAGTTTTAAAATAAATGTTATGCCTCTATATCTTGTGTTTTTTTTTTTCTTCTTGCTTTTCATTTAACAGGTTTAAGAAACAGGAAGATTCGACCGCAGAATGTGAGACAGAAATTATTTTGGAAGGCAAATATTTGTCTTTTGAGGCCTAGATGATTTTAAAAGGGAGACTGGGGGGGTTTTATTTGGTGAGTATTTTTAGGTCATTCTCGGTTTTTACTTTTTGAAACAAAAAAGAAAACCCACAGTGGAAAGTAAAACTTCTTCAAATGAAGTGAATCAAATCCAGGACTTTGTTGCATAAGCCTCCTCAATGGAATTTTAAAGGGAATATTTTCTTGGAATCATTTCTATTGAATTAGTAAGATGTTTACTGCTGAAACTAGTGCACTACACTACATTTATATATATATATATATATATAGTAACTTTGTGTACCTCCAGTATAATTATACCACACCTAGAAAACCTGTTTTTAGTATTTGCAAAGACTTTAAAAGTGTTTAAAAGTGTGTCTAGGTAAGAATTATTACTGAAAGTACACATATAGGGACGGAATTTCCCAGAAGGTATTTCTATTTGACTGGAATTTTGAAGAGGTACTCAGTAATAAGTGCTTATTAGTGAATATGTATTCAGCCCTTACCTCCCACTTTCAAAACATTTACCAATTGAAAATATCTGCTTCCTGCATCCACACATCCCTCTTGTGTTTGTCTTGCCTTTCCCTTAGACAGGCCTATCTGAAGGAGCAGGAAGATTGAAGCTAAGAGACTGGGAGGTCTGAACATCTGCTGTGGTTTTGGGGGAATTTGTTCTGTAGCTTTGCTTTTAACCTGACTGCAGGCAAACTACAGCCTTATTTCAACTCACACGGCTCTCGCAGTAGCAATTCTCTGGAAACCTTGGGTCATGTCAGTTTTCAACACAAACGCTGTCTATCTTATTCCTTGCTCTGCTTGATGAGATATTTCAGACTGCTCCCTGGGGATCGGTTCAGAATATAGTGAGGAGGTCCATTTATCTGCTTCTGCTGTGAGAGCAAGTGCTTTCACAGAATTACCTTTTTCCTCTGATATAGCAAGCCTTAAAATCCACACAAATCCATGAAGGCTGTGTTGCCCTTGCTCAGAGGCACTTGTTCATGTGCATGCCAACACATATAAAGTGTATATGGTGCTGGAGTGCTGGAGGTGAGAGAAGATCTATTTTGGTTGGTGCTACGATTTGCCCGAGGGGTCCATTGGCTAGGATTAGCCAACAATGATAAAAGCAGACTGTGGTAAAGGGTTAGCCCACTATTCATGTACCTGAGTCTTCGCACCACTTCTAAAAGTTGTGAACGCTTCCCTAAATCCCCAGATCACCACAACAAAGAGTCTTTTAGTTTGTTTCTTCGCACAGCCCTTTTTTCCTCCTGCCTCGGGTGTTTGTGGGAAATGACGGCAGATTGTACAATTGATTATATTTGGCAGACTGCTTCCTTCTCTCGGGCTATTAATAGTGCTGATTTGTTTACTCTTTGAAAAGTATAGAAGACTCTGAATGGCCACTGTATGTGACATCTTTCACTTTGTTATATGAGAAATGTTTTTGTTTGGTTGTTGGTTGTTGTTTTTTTGCCATTTATAAAGAAATTCTATCGCAATTACTCACTGTTAGTTGAATTTCATTGGTCATATAAATGTCAGCATCTGGGAAATGTCATTGGCCTACAGCCAGAATTGAGTTTTTGTCCCATTAATCAACTTCAATGCCTCAAATTTCACAAGTGAAAGGTCTTCCCAGGCTACCTACTGGAGATATGTTCAGTATTTCGTTTAGTCTGATCACTAATGACCAGAAAACCTTCATTATGCTTCATTTAGATTTCTCGGATCCTTTGTAACTCACACCCACTTGATGCATACATCGCAACACTTTCTAGTGATATATTTTTATCATTATCTTCTAGTTTTTTTTTCTTTGTCTTTTGTTTCCTTGACAGATGCTCTCCCTTGAAGCTGCATTTCACACACCAGAGAAACGATATCACATAATTGCCCCTCATTTCAAACTACAGAAGGCAGTCAACCAACCATTTCCTTTTCAGACTAGCACACTACATCTAAGAGATTTATTCTTCATCATCGAAGCTTCATCAGCCTCTGGGTACCTTACCGTTGGGGTATCATTATTTCACAGGATTTCTATCAGGAAGGAGGGCTTCATTGTTTCTCATGTTTTCCTCAGCCCCAGCAATTCATTTTTCTACATCAGCTTTTGTTTTCTAAGTGGGACGATTATACACAGTGATGGAGCAGTAATGATTCAGGCTGAAATTAAGTTTAGCTTCCAAACTCCGTTCCTCCGGAGGCACAAACAAAATGTGCAAATCAGATCTCATTTTATCTGAATTTCATCATTCGGTTTTGCGACACTGAATATTCATTAGGATTTCTACTGCTGAAATGTAGAAGACGTGATTCTTTCTGACTAATTATAGTGTTCTCCAATTAAACTGGTGGATGATATCAGTTGCAAGCTCTTGAACGCTTTGACATATTGTTAAAAGCTTTTGACTAAACTCTTAGTATAAAACATATGGTGCTTGACAATGATGAAGCATCACAGCATGTTCGTTTATGGTTGATACTGTAATCTGGGATTTGAATGTTATATATTTCTCTACAGTTTTACAAATATACATAAAATCTTAAAGTCTGGTCTAGTGCAGGTATTGTCAGATAGGCAGACCACAGTCCAGATGTGGATCCGGAAATGGAGTCTAATGGGATGAACCTTGGGAAAAAATGACTCAGCTCAATTTCTGTAGCAGATCTCTGTCAGGAAAACATCTGCATGCATTTATGTAGATTATCTAGCTAAAGGCACCAGACCAGAGAGCAGGTACACGGCTAAAGACATTAGATTTGACAAAAGATCTCTTTAGGTCTGATTAGCAAACCCAAAACATGGCTTGATGTCGACGAACAACTTGGACAAAAACATATGTTTATGTGTAAAGCATCGCTATCAAAACAAAACATAAAAATCTTTTAATTGTTTTATTCCTAAATAAATATATGACCATGGATAATAGCACAATAAAAGATAAGTGTTCAAGTGTTGTGCTATAATTTTACAAGGAAATGAATTTCCTTCAAAAGTTTGATCAATTGTTTGTTTTCCTTTTGCTATACCCTTTCAGTTTTTCATCAAATTATTGTATTTCTATATCTTTTCACATACAGTATTAATTTATCTTTGATATAAGCTTTTGCTGTGACATGACACAGGTATATCTGAGCCAAAAAAAAAGCAAGTGCTGATCATTTTTTGCTTGAGTTTTTGAGACCAGTGGGATTTGCAGTCATTAGGAAAGTGACCTTGAAAAGCCGTAGTAAATGAGCTAGGTGACCGCTTACCATCTGTCTGCTTTAACTGTGTCCAAACTGGATGCCAAGCCTGTCACTTCCACCCTCATCTGATTTTGTCACTATGTTTGGGAGATAGATTTGGTTATGATATAGCCCAATTTCATTTCAATGCTGCCAGGACCTCAATTTCAAACCTGAGTAGATAACTGCCAATATTTTCTAGACGTTGGATTTTTCCTCCTAACCCTCAAGGGGTGGAGGAAGTTGTCTGCATGTATTGTAATTATTATTGCATATTTGCATGATAAGTGCAGCACGCCAACAGGATACCCTACAAGACTGTTATTTCCTGAACATTAGGGTTTTTTTTCCAGGTCATTATAATGATGCAGTGAACTTAAATCCTGCATCCCTCCAGCTATTACAGCACATCATTATTATCATATTTTCAATGAAAAACCTGTGTGTGTGTGTGTGTGTGTGTGTCTAAAATACCATCTGAGAAGCAATTTAGCAGCAGGATTAATTAGACAACCTAATAACAGCACAAATATCAAAAGGTCCAGACAGCTAACACACACTTCAATGCTTTAGCTTTAGATGAATAACACTGTCGTATTTTATGTAGAAATATCATAATAACAGTATTACCACCTCACATCTTTAGTGTCCACAGCTCCAAGGTCTGTCCAGTGTTCTACCTATGACAGAGTGGGCTTCGTCTGAATTTTCCTCTCCCTCCCACCTCCCCAAAACATGTAGGTGGATTGGCTACTCTAAATTACCCCTGGGCGGGAATGAGTGTGTAAACATGTGTGAACATGCCCTGAGATAAACTGCCATCCATTCCAGGATGTCTTCTCACCCCACCCCCAGTGTTCCAGAGATGTAACCAGTGCCTTTATTTTTGTAAAATGTCTTTACAGGAGGAAAAGTGTGGCACATAAAACTAGACGAGTTTTTCAGACGTTCGCGAAAAGACAGCATTCAGACCAGACAGTCAGCATTTAGACTCAAGGCCAAAGTAAAGAGGATGCATTTCCTTGGTATTTATTAGTACCAAGAGACTAAAGCAGTCTGTTTATTAGTTCCTGTGTATCTCCCGGATGCATCTAGCTCAACACGTGAACTTAACACATTATGGAAAGCTTCAGCAGATTTATATTCGACCTTGTCATTTTAGTCACCATTATGTAGCCTGGTCCAAACATTAGACAAACTCAATAATCCTATTAACATTATCTTGTCTTATAACCGGGCTCAATTTGATTGGAAAATCAAGAGTATGCCTTTCCCCAAGAAAAAAAAATAAGAACTAAAACCATTCCTCTGGTAAAACTGCATTAATCCCAATGACACATTAGTCACAATGTCACACTAATTAGACTGGCTAGCTACTAGATTAACTATTCCATCAGGGATTTTTAAATACTGCTATGTGAAAATGCTTATTTTACATCTTGCTTTTGCTCAAAAGGCAGTTTAGTACATAATTAGAAGTGATTGTATGGCCTGACCTTGCTGTCTAGGACTTCCATGTCTCAAAAGCCTTTTGGGTATAAGTCATAAAATAATAATCCTGTCTCCACACACTCTGTTGAATAATGCTATGAAAGAACAGGGTTATTCTTGATTTTACGAATTAATGAGTGAGCCAAGGCGGTATGTCTAGAAAATATAAATCAATACATAAAATCAAAAAGTACCACCTGTATTCCATATATGAATATAGTAGTCTCATTTTCGTACTTTTCTCATTTTACTGATCTTCGGATTTTCTTGCACAGAAGTGATAAAAGCAACAAAAAAAAGGTTCATTTGCATCTTTGAAAGCATTTTCCTTATCTAAAATACCCTTGTGTTCCTTTTATTATTTGGATTTTTAGATATCCAGCAGTCTAGACCTTATGTTAAAAGTAATCCTTTTATTTCTTTCTCTTATCACTGAGCTCAATATAAATTTCAAGTCATTGTGCAATTCTCATAACGGGTTGGAGTTTTTCCTGAAACCTGTTTTCTATGCAGAGGTGATTATAAGAGAGTATGAGGGATCAGAATGTTGTGAAGTCCTGTATTAAATATGGAAGAAGGGGGGAAGGCAGCTGGCATTCTTCGACTCATTCAATATCCCCACTGTAAATCTTCTAACAGATGGACCTCGCAAATTAACACTCTTCAGCTTACACAGCAAGTGACCACCCCTCATATCCTTCATGCTGATACCTGAGTAAGCGTTCGAAAGAGTCTTAACGCTAATGAATATACACACAGTAACCCTTCCACTTTATATTTCTCTATCTAGTGAAGTCAGTAATATGCTTTTAAATGTGTCTTAAGCCATAAATAAAGAACGGAGCTTATCAGGACTTAATTAGCCATTATGTCTCCTCTGTGGTCCACTTCATCAATTATTTTACAGACCTTACTGGATCTGCCCAATGAACTATTTATAACCCTTTAATGATTCACGATAACCTAATCGCTATGTAAATTGATGTCGTTTATCAGATCGTCTCATCCTTGGACACTCTAGTTACATTGCCTATACATTTGCTTGAGATGCACTGAGGTTCTTGCTTTTATTCCAACTCTAGTCCAAATATGCAATTTCCCAACCCAAACAGAGGAAAATTAGAGGGCCTTTGGTAATAACTTCCAAAGGGTAAAATAAGGATTTGAATAAAGAGTTGAATGACATTGGTCTGTTGACATAACCCATTCCATTTCCGTTCCTATAGTTGACTTAAAGGAGTTCATATGCAATTAAAATCTTTTGATATGACTGGCAGAAATTTGAATAGAAGCCATGACCACAGGCTTGCAGCACTCTAAACCTAATACTTTACTGAATTTGGATAAGATCCATTTTTACTTTTCTTAGTAACAGTCAATGCAAATTCTGAACACAGGCTCTTAGCAACTACATCAACTATTGAAAACTAGCAAATCTGGTTCTAGCTGAAAACCTGATGGTCTCACTGTCCCTGAATGAACTCCAAACGTGATGGACTTTTTGATGCATGACTTCTAGACTTCCCATGCTCTACTAGCAACAGCTGAGCACTAATGAGCATCATGGGAAAGCGTTGCTGTTGGCTCATCTGAAACTACTGCTGCTGTTCTAAAGCAGGCACTAACAATTACAAACCGGTACATACACAAACCATTACTATTTATATAGAGAGTGAAGTGGTGCAGGGCTGTATCATGGTTTTGCTTTCACAATGTACAGATGCAGGAGCCAGAAAACAATGAGGTTTTGTGGCTTGTTTTCCAGGAATTAGGGCTACTTATTTAGCATTCTGCACAAGGAAGCAGAGAGAAATTCCTGCCATCTTTAATGTCCAACCCTTGGCTTTTCCTTCTGTCTGCAGCTTGGAAAAGGAAGAGCCTCTGCCACTTGTTCCGTTTTTATTGTTTTCACAGCTCACAGTTAGCCAATCTCTATTCACTGGGGGTTTCAGCTGTAAATGACTCATATGCTGTTGGTACTGTATATTTACTGTCTTCCAGCCTTCTGCCTGTACACTTGACTGTCAGGGTAAGACTGGTACTGACGTTTGTAGGTGTCATTGCTCCATAGAAAAGCAGAGATTATTCAGACACATTTAATTACATGTATATGGTGTATTGGAGCAAATTTGGAGATTATGCAGAATATGCACCCACTCTAGCCTTAAGAGTCCCCAGTGACTGCACTGAGAAACAAGATCCCCTCAAGGGATACACTATGTAAACCTTTCTTATACTTTTTAATGTAGCTTAAACATAATCCTTTCTCTATTTTTGCAGCGCCTCTGTTTACATTGCACTGCATCAGGCATGTGATCAGACAATGTGGGAATTAAGTGAGTGGTTGAGTCTTTATGCTGATGCAATCATGTAATGCTGAAAGCTGTAGTTTAGATTAAATATTAGGTTTGCTTTAGACAGTAGGGACAGATCTTGAAGGGTTTTACCTTTAATGCGCAGCACAGAGTGTGAAGTTACTCTCCCTTAGGCTTGAAACTACTGCCTGCAGTAATTACTGTGGCCAATTTGCATGCACTCTGTACTGTCTTTAGAATTTATTGAGTGAGAAGTTAAACACCCTCAGCTGCACAAGAGTTTCCCAAACAAACAGTGCTGTGTCAGCGAGTGATGCACTTTACACTCCGGAACGAATTCAGCTTGAAAGGTTTTTTCATGCCTGCCTTGTGGCATTCCAAGGGCACAAATGATTGCACAAGTTGTTTATTCCCACATAGTTTCTAATTTTTTCAGATTGGGTTATAAACAAACTTGTGCAATATTTGTCCTCTCTCACTAGTTATATAATAGGAAACAGTGAGTACATTTCCAAGTACATGCTTCATGAATCTTCCAAGGAGAAATTTTCCACTTCGAAAGCTGTTTGTGATGGAAAGGGCCCAATGTAATGCTCCAGGAATGTTGCTCTCACTCCTGGTATTTCTGCATGTATTGGAAGGCAAATAGTTTTAGAAATGTATTGCTGTAACTGTTAAGTTAAGTATAAGTTAAGTATGTAACGTTATAATGGTGTAACTGTAATGTGTAACAATGTAAATGTGTAAAATTATAATGGTGTAACTGTAATGTGTAACAATGTAAATGTGTAAAATTATAATGGTGTAACTGTAATGTGTAACAATGTAAGTGTGTAACATAATAATGGTGTAACTATAATATGTAACAGTGTAAGTGTGTAATATTATAATGGTGTAACTGTAATGTGTAACAGTGTAAGTGTGTAACATTATCACGGTGTAACTAATGTGTAACAGTGTAAGTGTGTAAAATTATAATGGTGTAACTGTAATGTGTAACAGTGTAAATGTGTAAAATTATAATGGTGTAACTGTAATGTGTAACAACGTAAATGTGTAAAATTATAATGGTGTAACTGTAATGTGTAACAGTGTAAGTGTGTAAAATTATAATGGTGTAACTGTAATGTGTAACAGTGTATGTGTGTAACATTATAATGGTGTAACTGTAGTGTGTAACAGTGTAAGTGTGTAACATTATAATGGTGTAACTGTAATGTGTAACAGTGTAAATGTGTAAAATTATAATGGTGTAACTGTAATGTGTAACAGTGTAAGTGTGTAAAATTATAATGGTGTAACTGTAATGTGTAACAGTGTAAGTGTGTAACATTATAATGGTGTAACTGTAATGTGTAACAATGTAAATGTGTAAAATTATAATGGTGTAACTGTAATGTGTAACAATGTAAATGTGTAAAATTATAATGGTGTAACTGTAATGTGTAACAATGTAAGTGTGTAACATTATAATGGTGTAACTGTAATGTGTAACAGTGTAAGTGTGTAACATTATAATGGTGTAACTGTAATGTGTAACAGTGTAAGTGTGTAAAATTATAATGGTGTAACTGTAATGTGTAACAATGTAAATGTGTAAAATTATAATGGTGTAACTGTAATGTGTAACAGTGTAAGTGTGTAACATTATAATGGTGTAACTGTAATGTGTAACAGTGTAAATGTGTAAAATTATAATGGTGTAACTGTAATGTGTAACAGTGTAAGTGTGTAAAATTATAATGGTGTAACTGTAATGTGTAACAATGTAAATGTGTAAAATTATAATGGTGTAACTGTAATGTGTAACAATGTAAGTGTGTAACATTATAATGGTGTAACTGTAATGTGTAACAGTGTAAGTGTGTAAAATTATAATGGTGTAACTGTAATGTGTAACAGTGTAAGTGTGTAACATTATAATGGTGTAACTGTAATGTGTAACAGTGTAAGTGTGTAACATTATAATGGTGTAACTGTAATGTGTAACAGTGTAAGTGTGTAACATTATAATGGTGTAACTGTAATGTGTAACAGTGTAAGTGTGTAACATTATAATGGTGTAACTGTAATGTGTAACAGTGTAAGTGTGTAACATTATAATGGTGTAACTGTAATGTGTAACAGTGTAAGTGTGTAAAATTATAATGGTGTAACTGTAATGTGTAACAGTGTAAGTGTGTAACATTATAATGGTGTAACTGTAATGTGTAACAGTGTAAGTGTGTAACATTATAATGGTGTAACTGTAATGTGTAACAGTGTAAGTGTGTAAAATTATAATGGTGTAACTGTAATGTGTAACAGTGTAAGTGTGTAACATTATAATGGTGTAACTGTAATGTGTAACAGTGTAAGTGTGTAACATTATAATGGTGTAACTGTAATGTGTAACATTGTAAGTGTGTAACATTATAATGGTGTAACTGTAATGTGTAACAATGTAAGTGTGTAACATAATAATGGTGTAACTGTAATGTGTAACATTGTAAGTGTGTAACATTATAATGGTGTAACTGTAATGTGTAACAGTGTAAGTGTGTAACATTATAATGGTGTAACTGTAATGTGTAACAATGTAAGTGTGTAACATTATAATGGTGTAACTGTAATGTGTAACAGTGTAAGTGTGTAACATTATAATGGTGTAACTGTAATGTGTAACAGTGTAAGTGTGTAACATTATAATGGTGTAACTGTAATGTGTAACAATGTAAGTGTGTAACATTGTAATGGTGTAACTGTAATGTGTAACATTGTAAGTGTGTAACATTATAATGGTGTAACTGTAATGTGTAACAATGTAAGTGTGTAACATTATAATGGTGTAACTGTAATGTGTAACAGTGTAAGTGTGTAACATTATAATGGTGTAACTGTAATGTGTAACAATGTAAGTGTGAAACATCACGGTGTAACCGTATAACAGTAAAGCATCGCAGATGATGCACAGCTGCGCCACAGCGCAGTAATTTCCAAAGGCGCGCGCGAGAGAGAGACGAGAGAGAGCGTGGCGCGCACAGTTTTATTCCCGCCGGAGGGTCACGTGCCCGCAGGGAGCTCAGAGTGTGGGAGTTTGTCGACTGGGGAATAACGTCAACTGCGTCGAGGTGACTTGAAAGCTCCTTCGCGAGGGGGCGGTTCAGGCACGGGCTCATTTTCAGCTTAGTTTCAGTGTGTGTGTTTTTAGAGGACGGCGAGGGAAAATGAGCGCTCGAGTTCCCTGCTCAAGTCAAGGAAAGCGTTTTCAGTAAACTTCTGAGCGGAGGAGCGCCACTGTAACCTCACACGTTACTCTACAGATACGAGACAAGTGTACTTCGCAGGCGGCGAGGGAAGAAGGTAGGAGACTCTTATATGCGTTTAGACGCGAAAACGATAACATTGATGTTTCTACGTCACCGTGTGTGTGTGTGTGTGTGTGTGTGTGTGTGAGAGAGAGTGAGAGAGATAGAGAGAGAGAGAGAGAGAGAGAGAGAGAGAGAGAGAGAAAGCACTGTAGTTGTATCTGGGGTTCATCTACTATAAGCATTTGTTGTAGGTTCAACTACACTACAATACACTACACAACACTACACTACAATACACACCACTACACTACACTACACTACACACCACTACACACCACTACACTACACTACACTACACTACACTACACACCACTACACAACACTACACTACACAACACTACACTACAATACACACCACTACACTACACTACACACCACTACACACCACTACACTACACTACACTACACTACAATACACTACACAACACTACACTACAATACACACCACTACACTACACTACACTACACACCACTACACACCACTACACTACACTACACTACACTACACTACACACCACTACACAACACTACACTACACAACACTACACTACAATACACACCACTACACTACACTACACACCACTACACACCACTACACTACACTACACACCACTACACAACACTACACTACACAACACTACACTACAATACACACCACTACACTACACTACACTACACACCACTACACTACACTACACACCACTACACTACACTACACTACACTACACACCACTACACAACACTACACTACACAACACTACACTACAATACACACCACTACACTACACTACACTACACACCACTACACTACACTACACACCACTACACTACACTACACTACACTACACACCACTACACAACACTACACTACACAACACTACACTACAATACACACCACTACACTACACTACACTACACACCACTACACTACACTACACACCACTACACTACACTACACTACACTACACACCACTACACAACACTACACTACACAACACTACACTACACTACACACCACTACACAACACTACACTACACAACACTACACTACAATACACACCACTACACTACACTACACTACACACCACTACACACCACTACACTACACTACACTACACTACACTACACACCACTACACACCACTACACTACACTACACTACACTACACTACACACCACTACACAACACTACACTACACAACACTACACTACAATACACACCACTACACTACACTACACACCACTACACACCACTACACTACACTACACTACACTACACACCACTACACAACACTACACTACACAACACTACACTACAATACACACCACTACACTACACTACACTACACACCACTACACACCACTACACTACACTACACTACACTACACTACACACCACTACACAACACTACACTACACAACACTACACTACAATACACACCACTACACTACACTACACACCACTACACACCACTACACTACACTACACTACACTACACACCACTACACACCACTACACTACACTACACTACACTACACTACACACCACTACACAACACTACACTACACAACACTACACTACAATACACACCACTACACTACACTACACACCACTACACACCACTACACTACACTACACTACACTACACACCACTACACAACACTACACTACACAACACTACACTACAATACACACCACTACACTACACTACACTACACACCACTACACACCACTACACTACACAACACTACACTACACAACACTACACTACAATACACACCACTACACTACACACCACTACACACCACTACACTACACTACACTACACACCACTACACACCACTACACTACACTACACAGCATTACACTACTCTACTATACACACCACTACACAACACTACACTACACTACACTACACTACACACCACTACACTACACTACACTACACACCACTACACACCACTACACTACACTACACTACACTACACTACACTACACTACACAACACTACACTACACTACACTACACACCACTACACACCACTACACACCACTACACTACACTACACTACACTACACTACACAACACTACACTACACTACACTACATACCACTACACTACACAACACTACACACCACTACACTACACTACACACCACTACACTACACAGCATTACACTACTCTACTATACACACCACTACACAACACTACACTACACTACACTACACTACACACCACTACACTACACTACACTACACACCACTACACACCACTACACTACACTACACTACACACCACTACACACCACTACACTACACTACACTACACTACACTACACACCACTACACTACACTACACTACACACCACTACACACCACTACACTACACAACACTACACTACACAACACTACTCTACTATACACACCACTACACAACACTACACTACACTACACTACACTACACACCACTACACACCACTACACTACACTACACAGCATTACACTACTCTACTATACACACCACTACACAACACTACACTACACTACACTACACTACACACCACTACACTACACTACACTACACACCACTACACACCACTACACTACACTACACTACACACCACTACACTACACTACACTACACTACACTACACAACACTACACTACACTACACTACATACCACTACACTACACAACACTACACTACACTACACTACACTACACACCACTACACTACACAGCATTACACTACTCTACTATACACACCACTACACAACACTACACTACACTACACTACACAACACTACACTACACTACACTACACTACACTACATACCACTACACTACACAACACTACAATACACACCACTACACTACACAGCATTACACTACTCTACTATACACACCACTACACAACACTACACTACACTACACTACACAACACTACACTACACTACACTACACTACACTACATACCACTACACTACACAACACTACAATACACACCACTACACTACACAGCATTACACTACTCTACTATACACACCACTACACTGCACTACACTACACTACACTACACACCACTACACTACACTACACTACACTACACTACAATACACACCACTACACACCACTACACTACACTACACTACACTACAATACACACCACTACACACCACTACACTACACAGCATTACACTACTCTACTATACACACCACTACACTACACTACACTACACTACACTACACTACACACCACTACACTACACTACACTACACTACACTACACTACACTACACACCACTACACTACACTACACTACACTACAATACACACCACTACACACCACTACACTACACTACACTACACTACACTACACTACAATACACTACACTACACTACACACCACTACACTACACTACACTACACTACACTACACTACACTACACTACACACCACTACACTACACTACACTACACTACACTACACTACACTACACTACACTACACACCACTACACTACACTACACTACACTACAATACACACCACTACACACCACTACACTACACTACACTACACTACACTACAATACACACCACTACACAACACTACACTACACTACACTACACACCACTACACTACACTACACTACAATACACACCACTACACACCACTACACTACACTACACTACACACCACTACACTACACTACACTACAATACACACCACTACACAACACTACACTACACTACACTACACACCACTACACTACACTACACTACACTACAATACACACCACTACACACCACTACACTACACAGCATTACACTACTCTACTATACACACCACTACACAACACTACACTACACTACACTACACTACACTACACATTACACTACTCTACTATACACACCACTACACAACACTACACTACACTACACTACACAACATTACACTACTCTACTATACACACCACTACACAACACTACACTACACTACACTACACTACACAACATTACACTACACTACTATACACACCACTACACACCACTACACTACACAGCATTACACTACTCTACTATACACACCACTACACAACACTACACTACACTACACTACACAACATTACACTACACTACAATACACATCACTACACAACACTACACTACACTACACTACACTACACAACATTACACTACACTACAATACACATCACTACACAACACTACACTACACACCACTACACAACTTGACACTCAGCTGGATAAACCTTCAGTAATGAGTGAGGAGTTATAAAGCACTAATGAACGCGTCACTCTTCACCGTCGTGTATTTTTGCCATGACTCCTTTTCAAGGCATGTTTTCAGTGTGTATGTTTTCAGTGTGTATGTTTTCAGTGTGTATGTTTTCAGTGTGTATGTTTTCAGTGTGTTTAACTCTTTTCAGGGGAAAGTGTATCTAATCCATGCTCAAAGAGTCTGGAAGCCTCCACATGACGCTGCTGGGTGAATTTGCATGTTTATTGAATCGTGTGTTCATTTGCATATCAAAACCTTGCGTGAAGAAGGAAAACAAAACAGAGTAGAGTCGATGAAAATCGAGTTTTATCAGAAGAATTTAGAATAAATGATAGCATTTCTTATAGAAAGAAAGATCCCAGTAACTATTGGCCTGTTTAAAATAGTCAGTGCGTCTGTTTATGTATTCATTATATAGCAGCATGGCTGTCATTGAAGGAAATCATGGTAGTGAGTATCAAGAGACAAGAAGGAAGTGGTTACAAATAGAATAATGATATTACTAATGATGGGACAAACAAAACACCGTGATTGGTCATTGGAAAGCAGTGGTGATTAGTTGTTGATTGTTTGAGAACAATGGTGATTAGTGATTGATTGTTGAGAACAATGGTGATTAGTGATTTGCTGCTGGGAATAATGATCACTAGGTGAGGGAAACAGTGCTGATGAGTTATTGGTCATTTGATTGGTCTTTGAGAAATGTCTCATTTCAATTAGTAATTGCTCATTGGGGAAAAGTGTTGATTAGTAATCAGTCATTGGGAATCAGCGGTGATCAGTGATTAGTCATTGGGAAGCAGTGGTGGTCAGTGATTAGTCATTGGGAAGCAGTGGTGGTCAGTGATTAGTCATTGGGAAATCAGTGGTGGTCAGTGATTAGTCATTGGGAATCAGTGTTGATAAGTGATCAGTCACTGGGAATCAGTGGTGGTCAGTGATTAGTAATTGGGAATCAGTGTTGATCAGTGATCAGTCATTGGGAATCAGTGGTGATCAGTGATTGGTCTTTGGGAAATATCTGATTAGTGATTGGTTGTTGGAAACAGTGGTGATCAGTGATTGGTCACTGGGAAGCAGTGCTGATTGTTTTGCAGGGAACAATGATGATTAATGATTGTTGGGATTAGTGTATGGTGACAATGATTAGTGATTAGTGATTGATCATTGGGAATGAGAGAGAGAGAGAGAGAGAGAGAGAGAGATTATCAGTAATGTTGTGAGGGTTTTATTTAGTTATGGTCTGTGCTGTCTACTATAATATCTGGTATGGGTGTAGCTTCCTTGAGTTCTGTACCATAGCTGACATCTGATGTATTGCTCCTTCACATTACCAAACCCTAAGGCTTCTTATCCAATAACTCAATGAGAAACAATGCAACGTTTTTCCGATTCCAATAGAGGAGCGAAGAGTAGATGTGTTCAGAAAAAAATCCACCCACAAAGAGTACACACTGCTGCTTTGCACATTTCTTATATATATATATATATATAGAGAGAGAGTTCAGAACTCATTTTTAAGGTTTAGTGATATCACAAACAACACAAAGCTTATTTTTTCCTGTAAGAACTGGAATCATATCATGATGTTTTTCTTTTTACATTATTGCAGGTATTGCGGCATTTGGCAGTTTTTTGTATTTCTAAGCCAACTTACATGAAAAATGTACGACTTCAGGACAGCAACGTTTTCTGCTTTTGCAGAGGGACCGGTCACCGAGGCCTGCCCCTTCAAATATTCACTATAGAATGAAATGTGTTTCCTAGCTTTGCAGTAATGTTTGTTCATTTCTGAGCTGCGTTTCTATGTGCGATGAATCATGGATCCATAATTAAGGCTGAGGTACTGGAGGCCAATCTTTAACCAGGTCACATGCAGGATTTAGCAGTATGGTAATGCAGGAACATGATAAAAGTCATATCACAATTGCACCATGCAGAAGTGATTGCCATTCTGTCTATATTGTGTAGCCCCTATTTAGGGGCGAGATTGTGTAGACTGTATGCTTTCACATCCAACACCAGCTGCGCTGCCACAGCCAAATAAAACAAGATGACAGCCTACTCATGGTTTTGACTGCAATTCAACCACAGTGTTTTAAAAGGTGACTTTCCATCCATGTCAGTTTTTATATTTAACCACTGGGTGGGTGTTTCTGGTTTCGTAATCCCATAGCTGCATTCCCATTATGTGCATCTGCTTTATGTTTGGATAGTTGGGATAGTTGGCGTAACTCATGTGAATCTGTTGCACCCTTTGTTTATAAAAGTAGATTGCAGCAACATACCAAAAGAACGTAAAACCTATGCCGGTCCGCCCAGATTACACATCGTACATACAGTCATGTGTGATAGGCGGTTCTCCTTGGTGGCTATCTCTATGGCCATCCGTCATATCCTTTGTTTGCTGATGAAGGTGCTGTTTGAATTTTAATGAGCAGGACAGCTTGGATGACGTTCTTTGCCCAAGAGGAAGTGCATGGCATTAGGATGTCAGGTATCTGTCAGCAAGCCGTCAAAAGGCCTCGCCGTGCCTCGGATAATGCATTCAGGAACCAATTCAGGGAACCTCCTAAAACAGCACGGTTCTTCTCAGTGTTTGTTCAGGTTTGCTCCTGATTATGCTGGCTGTACTCGACTTCCTGTCAGAGGTGGGCATTAAGGTAAAAATATCCCATCACTCAAACACTTGGAGACGTTTTTACGACACGCATGAAGTCACCAAAGCAGCAGCATAACATCTGCACAGGAACGAGAAAGCAAAAAAGACAGGTATGGATATAGGTTTTAACATCAGCGCAGCTACCAGTTGGCTGTTGTCATAGAAACACTGGCGATCTCGGGAAAAGCAAAACATGACATCATTTTTTGCAATATCAATATCACGCTGTCAGCAAGCGTCTAATTAATATAAGCTCACCTCCATGGTTTGTGCATTTTTAATAGGAAAATATTACTATTGTGCTTTCTGTCTAGAGATCTTTATGTGTCTTGGTGTCCACAAAGACAGAAAGTTTTTGTTTTTTAATATTCGAAATTGCAGCCTGCCTGACCTATTCTATTTCTCAGGGCAACTATTCTTATCCCAGTGATGGCAACCGCATACTGGCTACAGTAAAGCTGCAGGTTATGTCTGTAGACAACACAGAGAGGTGTCCTCCACCCACAGCTCCAGTGCCAGGAATCCAGGAGGAGAGAAGAGGCTAGAGTCCGTTATTGCTGTTGGCTTCTCGTCAGGGGTTGGATATTCAATTAGCAGGTTATGATCTCATGTAGGGTGAAATGTTTTATGCGAGCGTGGCCCTGGGGCTGATTGATTAACAGTTTTTGTACTTGACATCACTGTAATTTATTTTCCTCTGCCAAGGGGACAAGAAGAAATGGCCGTGGTGCTGAACTTTTATTTTTACCTAGTAGACAAAGTTGAAGATTAAAGTTTTCCGGGATTTATATCACTATTGAGGGGAAATGATTTCCCAGTCGACTCATAAATACGTTGATTTTGAATCCCCGATGACTTCTGTATTTACTGAGGCACTCCATCTTCTGTCATTATTCTGCATTCTTTTGCACTGTTATAACCATACGCATTCAGCAGCGAGTGAATCAGTGGAGATGAACACGGTAGGCTATTCCAAAACACATCCAGCATTTTAAAAGAGAATTTCTAAAGAACAGACCTCCTCAGGTTGCTTAGTGTGATATGAGTGAAGAGGGTTTGGGATTGTGTGTCCAGTCATGGTCCGTGAAATGTGACTCGAGAAATCGAAGATAGAATTAATGCAAACATGCAATGCAATGCAGCTATGCAAAGCAGTTGTGGTAAGGTTCAGCTTTCCTAAGTGACCTACGTAAGTGCTCATGACGGTGGAATTTGCTTGATAGTTGAAGCTTGAGAACATTATGCGTTCGAGCAGAGCAGAGCGTACGGATGAGGAGGTGAAAGTGTTGCACAGAGTAAACACTAAAATGCTGCTGCATTGATCTCATTAAGTCTAAATCCCACCTGCACTGCCATCAGCAGGAGGGTAATGTATGCAAGTGTTAAATAACTTAATAAGTAGACACAAATGTTGATGAAAGGAGATTCAACTTGAAATTAAAAACAAGTCGATTCGGAATTGCATTACAGAGAAATCAATCAACTCGATGAAGATGAATGTGATGAAGATCACATTAATTCAGAAGATTAATATGCACGTCATTGTGAGTGGATTTTTCCTTTTCTTTTTTACTTCATTTACATTTTTAGACAATGTCTGCATTTCAGACCACAGATTCCTTATTTGCTTTCCTCATTTACTTGCATATCCACGTGGAAGTGGATGCAGATATGCATAGGCAGAGTAGCGCAGGACAAGCACAAGGACAGAAGGAATATGGGGATTATTCTTGCTTTATATAAGGGCAGTGTCCAGTCATGGAGGATTTGAGCATATTTGGTGTCGTTAACATTAGCAGTCCTCATTATTTCTCCAGGTCCGGGTACTCTACTCTACAAAAGTGGCTTTTGTTGTGTTGTTTCGTTACAGAAGTATGACGAGATACAAAATCAGATATGAGTGGTTACAGTGGATTAGTAGTGCAAAGCAAGGCAATGGCTCCCACTTTATGCGCCTCTAAGTCAGCTGGTGTTGCTGGGATGAAACACGCATTACAATGGAAGTTAAACTGCTGTATTTTTAATCAGCCTAAATAGACCAAGAATAGACCTAATATAACATTGCCTCAAATTTTAGAGCCGTACACTCACACATCAGCATCATGAAAACTGTGATCAGTTGCAAGAAAAAAGAATATTGAATTGTTTTAGACTGATTTATTAGAGTAATATGTATTATATTAACTCATATTAACCAAAAAGGAGAGCAGTGTCACTTTTCTTTTTTGCCTTAAGCTCTAGTCAAAATGCATTAAATGTGGTTTCACTGAATAAAGAGATGATTTCATGCGAGTCAGAGGAGTTGGGTAACAATACTACCATGATTTTATTTCTAGTATTTGTGTTTATATAATATCTAATTGTAGCTTCTTTTTCTCAGATGAGCTTATGAGTTTCTTTCTATTGCATCATTAACAAATAATGTCACTGTCTTGGTTCTGTTGTTATAGTTTCCAGATTGTTCAAGAAAACACACCTTACAGTAGCACAGTCCTCAGTATGATGTGTTGTTTGGTCTTCGTGTGAGAGGAGAGAGGACTGTAGGATGAGGTCTCGCAGCTTGGTATGCGGAGAGCTGAAATAACTCATTACACACAGTCCATTCAGCTGAATTGCCACGATGATATTTATTTCACAATGAACATAAAATATTCTAAGACCCTCTCAGACCACCTCAGTCTCCTGAATGACCCCCTGCTGGATGTTTGGATTTGGCTGAAAGGGCCGATCAGAAGGCAAGGTCGGGACAGGTCATGAGATGGCCTTAACAAACTCCTTCAGGGAACGATCATCCTTTTTGTCTGTTTTTGTGTCTTTGTCCTCTAGTGTGACAAAACACATCAATGACCGTGTTACTGGCCTCTGGTTGCTTTGCAACAGACGATACAGAAGAATGGAGGTTACTGTTTCACAGGCAACAGAACAGAGCCTACAAGTGTTTTCAGTAAAACGTGTTTGGTGCCTCAACACACTCCTCACACCTTCATTGTGTCAGTTTAACACAAAGCTCAGCACCCAGCTGAATCCGACAGTTCCTAACGCTTTTATTTTACAGCAGAAGGTCAGTGGTGTCAGCTAAGAAGAATAGCACAGATGTTAGGAGAGTTATAACTCTCGAACAGAGAACAGAGAAAGCTGTTCTCATTGTTTCGTCTGCTGGGAGACTAGCGAAAGTCTAAAAGCAGGGTCAGAACTGACCTGGAAAGTATTATTCAGCCAGTCATGTGAAAAGCAATGCAAAGAGTACGACTTTGGAAGTGACACGAGGCCAGAGTTCATAATTAAAGCCACCTGTCTCTCTCTCTCTCTCTCTCTCTCTCTCTTCTCTCTCTCTCTCTCTCTACACACAAACCTTTGTCTCCTAGTTTATTTGCAGGCTATGATAACCGGCCTTCAAATAAAAAGGGTAATTTTCTGTTGATAATGTTATCTTTTGTCCTGTCAGCCTGTGTCTCGGTTTGTATTATGTCAGCGTCAGACGCTGTGTCCCCTGTGAAATTAGTTTTCACTCAGGTTTTAACCTGCTGTCATATTTTAACGTCCTACATTTTCGAAACACGTCTTCCCACGGGTCAAATAATTGATTCCATAGCTGTAGCCCAAAATATTCATACGGTGACAAAGCCAAAATGTTCCGCGTGTACATGTTTGGAGAAGCGAAGTGCCTTACTACACTGGCCTAAATCTCCAGCTGCTAATTTGTCCCCCTGTGGATATGAATAGGAGAAGGATTATTTGGCTTGAAAGGTTAGAGAGAATGAAGATGCATATACGTAACAAATGTCAATATAGATGTTAAATGGCTAATTCGTCATTGATTTTATACTCCTCTTCAGACTAGATTAGTTTTTCACAGGGTGCAGGGCTGCGTTTAGAGATTAACATCATTATTTTTTTTCTGTGTTACTCTTGGTTTTTAATCCTATCTAAAGCCTATAATCTTGGGAACATCTTGGTCATATGTAGGAAAAGTGGTTTCGCAGTTATTCTTCTGTATGGAAACAAACCAGGAAGCGTTCATTTTCTGTCACCTTCTCCCAAACCCGGACCAAATTCAGCTTTTGACTTTTGAAGATAATAGGCAGGATGACATCTACACAATTTTTATAATGTCAGGACCACAAACTCCCAGAACACACAGCGGCTTACAAACATGACCACCCCAGAAACCACGGCAGCTTATTCATTCACAGTGACCAGACTATTAACCATGCACCTATATTTACAGACCACGGACGTTGTGTTGCGTTTTCGCGTTTTTCCCGTGTATGCTATACAGGTTTGGATTGTTTGCCTGTTGATCTGTTTACGTGTTTGTTTTGCCTAGTGTTTTCTGTTTGCTCATCGCTTAACCCTTGGCTGTGTTTTGACTTCGACTTTGCCTACGTTTTGAATACCTGAGCCTTGACTTTTATTAAAACTCGTGAACTGCATTTGCATTAATCTTGATGCAAATAGTTCCTTGAATAGTTACAGCCTCTATACATTTTATGGTCATGTGACCTTCTACAGATCAAGCACAGCCTTTGAAGCTTCAAGCCGTAGAAGAAGCTTAAACAAATATTGAATTTTCTCATTGTTTCTTATTCGTTTTCACTTCTTATTTTTAATTTAGTTATTTATATGCACAGTCTTAATGAGGACAAGGTTTAGGGTTTGATTTCATTGTATGCTATATATATATATATATATATATATATATATATATATATATATATATATATATATATATATATACACAGGATCGACTTATTCCATTAAAATCATTACAGAGATCCTCCAGCAGCTACTTTAATGCCATGTCTGGAATTCTTATCCTGTCCGAACAGTATTTATAACTCTTGTGCCGACAAAATTTTCATGCATTTTTTTTCCCAGAGATGGAAAATGATAGGCATGCCATCTCTTCTGGTATCTCTCCAGGGACTCATGAGAATGTTGTGTGATTAGAAGAGCATGCAGAACTGTCAGACCTACAGTTCGTTTCTGTAGAAATGCTAAGATCTGAAGAGCCTCTGTTTGAGATTTTCTGTAGCTCAGGTCACTTTCAAGCTCGGCCAGGTCAGGACCGCAGCTTGTGGGTCAGCACACCATTTTACTCCCCGTGTGCTGGAGCATCTCACTGCGCCTTAAGTAACAAATAAAGGCCACCATTGTTGCCTCCTGCTTTGGCCGATGGATTCCAGGGCTCAAGAGAGGAAATCTATCCATAGCGCTAACAAAAGCGAAGCCACATACCTCTGAAAAAATCAGCCAGGGATCCTGGGAAAGTTTCTACCAATCTTAGGGATTTTTTTTTTTTTTTTTTTTTTAATGGAACACGATGCCAAATCACATCGTATTCATCTACTGTGTTCTGCCTCTGCGTGTGGGAAATGACGCTCCAAACGGCGTGACCATTCAGTCTGTTACGTTCCCGCTGAGAGTCTTAACAGTAGAACAACACAGGGGAGCTGTGATTTCCCACAACGCGAAAAGAGTTTGAAAGAGTGTCTTTACTCCAGTGCCAGAGAACTATTACTATTCCGAGAATGGCCGTGGGTGTCAACAAGACCTTCTTGTCATACAGTGTCTGAAAAAAAAAGTTTGGAGAGTCTTTAGTGCTCCTCTCTGAGGGGAACAGGGAAACCCTCCGCTGTGTGGTTCTACATAGTATGTTTAAGTGTTCCTTTACACTTTAAATAGTGTCTCCTTGTTGTTTGTGATGTACCCTTAGATCGTTTAACCTTTAACATGTATCTCGTACCTAAAATTGCGGATACAGCGTTCCTTCAGGTAAATTAATGGACAGATATAAGACAGATATCAGCATTCCTGACTGCTTCTGCTCTCCGGACCTGCCCAATCCCATCCTTCAGGTTCAGGTTGGTGTCTCATCACTGCTGCCCAACATAGACAGCCTGGAGATACAAGGCACTGCTGTGGATAGTGCAACTTAGAGACCATGGAGGTGACTTTGAACTGCTGCTGTCACTGTCAGATTTGCACTCGAGTCTTTGAATGTCACTGGCAGAAATTATGCTGATTCTCATACACGTAAGTTGCTCAAAGGCTCCTGCTTACACAATTGCAGTTGACTCTATAGTGCACAGTTATAGAAGGGAAATTATTTATGATGAGCATGAGTTTCCTTTTGAGTCTGGATCCTCAGTAAGTTTCTTGCTCATGTTGTGTCTGGGAGATTTTCCCTGCTACCGTCATCGCTGGCTTGTTCATTATGGATAAATAGGAATATAAAATTCAAGCTTTTCAATTTTGACATTTTGTATATTCCTGTTATAAGTACTATACGAATTAGATTGTATTGATTCGTAAGCCTGCTTCACATCCACAGTGTTTAGTTCACTTGATGTCTGGTGCGTTTTTTTCTTCTTCTCTTTAGTGAGGTTTGTTTATGTTAGACGAGAACACAGCAATCACACTCACATGCAGACCAGAACAACCAGTCCGGGACTGTCTGAGCCAAGCGGTCTCGCTCTGGTGCCAGTCAAAGTCTACTGTGGTTAGATTGCAGTGAGAGAGCAATTCGATCCTGAATCAGTCCAACTGCTCAAAGTGAACCAAACATGCTGTGTATTTAGAGTTGTAACATTTATCTGCAGATGTGAGCTGTTAAAGTGAGGTGGAAACTGAGGCCAAAGCACAGAGCTGTAGTGCTGCAGTGAAGAAGAAATACTCTATATGATACTCAGCATGTTTTAAACTAGCTATTTCTATGTAGATACTTTTTTTTTTTTTTTAGACGTGGCTCTGTTTTCTTCTCTTAGTTCCGAATGGTTTTGGAAATGAGTTTTATGCTGGTGGTTTTAGCCTCACTCAACCCTCAGGACAAATGTTTTGCTTTTTGGTTTGTTTAATTACGTGTATTGAGATAACTAAGCATGACAAATAGCAAAAGGATCGAATTTTGCTCCGATTTTTATTATTATTTGTTTTAAATATCCACTTCTCTGTGTAAGTGGTAAAGGTACAAAAGATGTACCCCTGAGGGTAGATAGTTTAATGGCTTTTTTAGCGGTGCTACATGGAGACTTTGTTTTCTTTGTTGTTATAGCTAACATCTGCCTCTTATTTATGCAAGGGAAAATCTTATTCATTTTCCTTCTGGCCATATAAACAGAGAACACAATTGTAGATTTATAAGAAATCATGTAATCATATTATAAATCATATATTTTACATAACCAATTTGGGTAATAATAAAAGAACAGTCATCCGCATCTCATCCTAACGTTAAGCATTATCTAGCCTCTATACGAGCTAATTCTAATGAATCCAGGGTTCTACTGGAAGCAGTATTGGAGCAGATCATGGCTCCTCCAGTTGTTGTTGCTGCTCATGCCTTCTTCCCACAGCCTGAGACTTTTCTCCGAAAAGCAGACAACCAGCAATTAGCAGTGAGGAAACAATGCTCTGCAGAACTCCTCACAGTGAGGCACGTTATTTCAGAACTGCAGAGAAAGGCCCAGATTCACGCTCAGTCACTAAGACTTTGTTTATATCGAGATCATTATTTAGTGTGGCATCATGTCGCATGCCTATGCTGTAATTAGCGTAGGCAGCCAACGTTGACAGCTTCTCTCTTTTTCTCTCCCTCTCTCTGTGCTTTGTCTGCAACATTAGACAGAATGTACGCTCAAGGCTTTCGCTGTGTAGTGAGAATCGCTTTAACATTTGCACCTATTTTAATTCTTGATTTATATTTCGAATCTCAGATTGGGACGTCACGATTCGCCCGCAGTCCTTATGTCACCTTTAATCTCTGTGAGTGATCTGCGAACAATAGAACACTATGACATTCAAGATTACCTTTTTATTTCCTTTCTTCAAAAACATTCTTCACGTCTGTCCTCTGGCTAGGGCTGCTGTCTCTTTGAATAGCCTTCAAGTCTCCCGGCAATCAGCCACTTGCTTTGAAGTGACAAAGGAGACGTACTGTAGATGTTGTTAACGCAAGCGTGGAGAGAATAGCAAAATAGCAGGTTTTCTAAAAATGACTGGAGTCAGTTTTAATGGCGTCGGGTATACCTGAGCAGATTCCTAAGCTGGTTTCACTGTGTCACACACCAATCAGCAAGAACGTTTAAACCACTGACAAATGGAGTGAATAACGCCGATTATCTTGTTACAGTGGCACCTGTTGAGGGTGGGATATATTAGACAGCAAGTGAACAGTTAGTTCTCATAGTCGATGTGTTTGAAGCGAGCACACAAAAGGAAATGAGAGACTGGCAAAGGCCAAATCGTGCTGATTAGATGACCCTCCAGAATGACAGATCACGTGGGGTGTTCCCAGTGTGCAGTGGTTAGTACCTACAGGGATGACAACCAGTAGGGTAGCTGCTGGTGTGGTCCGATCCCACAGAAGAGCTACTGTAGAACAGGTTTCTGAAAGGCAATTATAAAAAGTGCATCAAGGCTTGCTGTGTATGGAGTCAGAATGCCCATGCTGGTCCTTGTTTATAAGTGAAAGTGCCTACAGTATGCAGATGTGGTCGCTTAATGGTTAAGTGATGGAACTACTGATCAGGTTATGTGCTTGAATTGCAGGTCCATGATGCTGGCATTGCTGGGCTCTTGAGCGATTGCTCTGTTTTATTAAAAAAAAATATATATCTGCCAAAATGTAAATGTAAGCATCATAACTGTGGAAGGTGGCCTGGTCTGTTGAATCACATTTTCTTTTGCATGATGTGTACAGCTGGATGTGTGTGCATCGCTTACCTGGGGAAGAGATGGCACCAGGATGCACTATGGGAAGAAAACAAGCTTGCAGATGCTCTAGGCAAGGTTCTGCTGGGTCCTGACAATCATGTGGATGTTTCTCTAACATATACCACCTATTCAAATATTGTTGCAAGCCAAGTACACCTGTTCATGGCAAATTCCTAAGCTGCTTAGACTGTGCTATGCATCACCAGTGTTATGTCAGTCGACATCTGTTAGAGTAATAACAGTCACCTTAGTTTCACACCAAAATGATGTAGTGGTCTCATGGAGGTCAGACGTTAGAGCCCAGCGCCTCCAGAGTAACATGTAACTGTTCAGCCTGTGCTATTGTACGTTTTTCTCCCCAACAGCAGCTCACTGTGGCTGAAACAGAGGATCAGTCATGTGTAAGGACATCCAGGTCTTTTAATCCACCTACACACATGCCATGTAAGCCAGAAGGCCTCCCAGGCTGCGTCCTGGCTGTTGGAGGTAAGAGGATATGAGTTTGGATACGCTCATGACAGGTGGCTGTCCCTCGTCTGAACCGCACGGTTCAGCTGCAGGGCGACATGTTCGTCCCCTCCCCTCCTTCCCAAAAGCCCACAGCTCAGTTTTTAATTTCCACTTCAGTTCTCTGGCACCATTTCCACAAGCCGCAGTCCATCTCACCAGGCCGAATTTCCCAGACACAAGCGGAGTCACGTTTCCACACAGCCATTTAGCCACACCTGAGCATGTGCAGTTAGTGTACTCACAATCATGGCTATTTAGCATTTAACAGGGCCAGTATCTTAGGATTACATCTGATAGGTATTATATACTAGTGAAATAATAGAAGCTGGAGGAAAATGCAGAGTATTTAAAATGATGAAATGAAGCTTGAATAATAGTGATAGAAGTTTGAATGATTTTTGTTTTAGTAATTGCTAAGCAGAACATGAAATTATATTATATAGTTAATAAAAGGTTATGTCGTTGTTATAATATGTGTTATAATCCTTTGATTAATTTGAGTAGGCAATGTGGTATATATTAACAGATAAGCAGTGTTTGTCATTTGTCTTTTTTAAACTAAAATGTACATTATAATTTGTTGGAAAATACATTTGAAGTATTATCTTACCAGTGCACACAAAAGAGGAAATTAAAATATACTATATGGCTACCCAAACAAAAGACATGAGCACACAATTGTCTAGACTGTCTTTGTAGTGTTAAGATTTCCCTTTACTGTAATGAACTTGTTCCAGACAATACCCCTGTGCACAAAGCAGGCTGCAGACAGACGCGGCTCGGCAAGGTTCAAGTGAAAGAACTCACGCTTTATAGAAAAATAGAACGTTTTATTATCACTGGTGTTGAACATAAATTCGTACTCCATTCATTCTGACCAGTTGGTGAGTCAGTTTATGATTCTCTGGCTGTGTATAGAAATGACATTTTTTCAATACACATTATGTATCTTATTTTTAAAAGAAGAAGAAGAAGCCTTAATTTGTCATATATTCCTTACAGCAAAATGACTTTCTTTGCATATCTTCGGGAAACTGGGGTCAGAGCACAGGGTCAGCCATGACACAGTGCTCCTGGAGCTTAGAGCTAAGGGCCTATTGCTTGGGGGCTTGAACCCCTGACCTTTCAATCAACAACTCTGAGCTTTAACTGTTTGAGACACCACTTTTTGTGTATTTTTTTTTTTATTGTGATTAGATTTTTGTAGACATTTTCCCCCAATTTGTACTTAAACATATTATGATATTCACCATATCTCAGAAAAGCATATTTTGATCATGTTTTTGACATCTTTATATCATCCAGCCCTGTGCTGAGTATTTTGCATGTGTTTTGTATAAAAGACTTCAGGGATTCTGTCACCATCACTAGATGGCAGTATATACACATTACTCTGCTAAAAACATATGGATACAGTGTATCTGCATTCAGTTCATTATAAATGGTTAAATATCAAGTTATAAAATAATTTATAATTTATGACTCAAATGATCCACTCAGCAGAAGTGAAACGATGGCACAGCTGCAGTGCCAAACTGACTGCAGGAAAGTGGGGTAATGTATATCACTGAGTTTATGTGTCTATAGCACACACTGGACTGGGGATAACTGACCATTTTTGTTTGTCAGTTTGCTCGTAGCACGTAGGATGTGGTGAATACGCCAGTAAAGGACTGCAATTCCTTCACTGCTCACTCAATATATATATATATATATGTAAATACTGATCAATCTGGCATGCTGCTAGTCATTGTTCGATTTCAAATCCAGTACACTGGAGTCCAACAAAAATGAGGTAAGCTCCGCAATCCTGGCACGCCTGGCTGTTGCAGCAAAATCTGTGCTCCTGGTTCCTCAGAGCAGATCGTTTCTCCCGAGAGTCATTGAATGAGAAGCATGCTCTTTACTCAGCGCAGCTAATCAGATCCCAGGAGGCGGTTATCGTATGCCAGAAAAACACTGCCAAGATGCACATTCTCATCCCTGATGCCACAAGTAAGGCCAGTGTAAACATTCTTGGCTCTTTCTAAGCAATTTTATTTTTTTGTCTACATCATGAATAATTATGGACTTATAGCACATTACATTTAGAGCTGGAATCATTCTAGTAGATCTAGTAACATATCAGAGGTTTGACTACCGCTGAGTCAAGCTCCTTTTTTGTGCCATGTTACGCGAAAATGCCAGAGGCATGAAGGTGGGGGTGCTTTAACACAATCATGCCTTCTCTTCACATGAAAGCTAGGTGTTCTGTCAGGCAGGCTTATAAGCTTCATTGGATCGCATCAGGAAATATCCTATACATAACCAGTGTTTAATTAAGCATGCTTTAGAAATGTACTTTTTTATAAAAAAAGTTATGGTCTGGACAGGTGTTGACTTGTGGACCTGTGCCATGTGTTGGAAATAGAAAAAAACTGTTACCATGGAGAAGAAGGAGGCAGGATGGAAAGTGGTTAAAGTCAATGTTCTATTTAGAGCAAGCTTAGAATCATGTCAAAGTCCAGAGCAGGGGTCAGAGCTCAGGGAGGAAACATTAATACAGGATCATTTATATTCCAAAAAAACAAGAAGGGTCATAACCGGCAACCACAGAAGCTGAGAACAAGACTCAGACAAAAGGCAGGATAAGTTTCTTTAAGGAAGAATGGAAACAACAAAGCAGAAATAAACAAATTTATCAAGCTGAGACGTGGAACAGGGGCCACACATTAACATAATCAACCAATCAGAGACAGGAGCAGAACAACATACATTCTGATGCAAATGAAGGTTAATGTATCTGAATGGAAATCTTATTTATTTATTAATCTCTTTATCATTTCTATGAATCTATCAGGACATACGTATTTATCATGACGTCTAAAATGATTGACCCAGTAAGTACATTTATAACCAAACGTCCCTTTAGCAACCTCATGTGGACGTATCGGGTTAAAACAATCACTGGTCATAGTCCAGAGATCATGATTTCGCTTCAGTCACATCTTTACCCTTAATACTGGGTGCAATTTAACTGAATGTTGCTCTACATTCATGCAATTATCTAATCAGCCAATGGTGAGGCAGCAGTGAAATGCATTAAAAAATGCAGATACACGCCAGCAGTCTCAGGTAATGTTCAACCATCCGCATAAGGATAATTGTCATCTCATTGATTTTGACAGTGATCGTTAGTGCCAGAAAGACTGGTTATAACTGCTGATCTCCTGGGATTTTCTCTAGAGTTTAGTTAGATAAAGAAAAAATATCCGTCGAGTAACAGTTCTGCAGATGGAGATGAGAGAGGTCGACGGAGAACGACAGAGAGCTGACAGAAAGGCTAGAGAAACTTTGATAAGCACTCTGTACATATCACTCTGTACTCTGTACATATGCGCTTAGCAGAAAAGCATCTCAGGATGCACAACACGTCCAACCATGAGGCGGATGGGCTAGAGCAGAAGAATGCAACGTCAGGTTCCGCCTCTGCCAGCCAAGAAAGCTGAGGCAGGAGTGGGCACAGGTTCTGATGAAGTCTGATGAATCTTGATTTCTGCTGATGTAAACAGTTGATAGGATCGGTATTTGGCACCAACTGCACGAATCCATGGCCCCAACCTGCCTTGTATCAACAGCCCAGGGTGGTGGAGGTTGTGTAATGATGTGGGGAATGTTTTCTTGGCACACCTTGGGATTTAGTTTAATGAAGAGATAATTCTAGGATTATATAAATGTATTCAATTCTTAAACCGAAGGCTAATTCGTTCGATTCTTTTACATAAACTCTCCAGATTCACTTTTATGACTCATGAAACAAGTCTTTCAGTTTTTTAAATCGTTTTAAATGTCAAGACAAAGCTTTGCATTTTCCAAATCAGTTGCACTTGAATTAACTATAGCGCTTTCCATTTTTATTAAACATTTTCATTTCTTTGAGGCAGTAAAGCGTGTTTATCAGAACAAAAGAACAGCTTCTTATCCGGACCCGGTAAATGACCCGAAACTAATAAAAGAAAATGACAGAGAAAGCACAATACAGAAATGTACGAGGGGGGAAAAAAAAAAGCGACTGTGGAATGTCTTGCATGAAACAAGAGTCTGCGAGGGGGTACATTATTCTTCACTTGAAATGACTTCAATCAGTAGGCGTAACATTTCATCTCTGGGTGTGAAATAGCTTCTCGCTGATCTTTAAGACAGACTCGCACTGTATTAATTCCTTATTTTAAAGCGAAAGCCATTCATTCGAGCAGTTCGCCTCGCCGCCGCAGACTCCCAACAAAGTCCCGGTTGTTGTGAGTCCCAGTTGTTTAATAAGCTGGGGAGCTGCTGAGCATGTGTACCATACAGAGAGCCATTCATGAGGAGAAGCTGGCTGAGGAGAAGCCACACCACCGTTTCATCTCTGCTGTCAAACTTCATTAAATCTTTTCCCCTGCTAAACAGTTCTGACTCGAGAGCACCTGAGGAACTGTACAAATCTATAGATAGATAGCTATCTGAGTGTAGGCAGGGCTTTTCAGCTTCAAGCCCCTGCTTTTGAAAAACTAGTGCAGTACATTAATAAAACCAGATGTGCTTACATGCATTTAATGCGTAGTTGGCTTCTGAACGAAACAGTTCTGTGTTACTGGAAGTTACAAGGTTTGAAAATAAGCCACGAAAATTAAAAAAAAGGGCACATGAGGGCGAGACGCTAGCTCAGAGTGTCTTCCTCTTTCCTCACTTCTTGTGTTTCGTGATTAGTTGCACGTTCTCGGGATAATCTCACTTGCACCTAATGTCTGCTGCTGTAATCATAAAGGCTGTAATGCTGATGCAGGATGTTCAGAACACACCTCGGCTTTACAGTATACAATCGCACAAGAGTAATGAGTTTTAATCCCTCTATCCGGTATCACCTAGAAGAGGGCTTTTGTCAAGGTTTCTTCCTCGTGTCAAAGGTTGCTACTTGCTATACTGTCGCCTTGGGCTTGTTCATGAGGTTTCTAAATATAAATCTACACCTGGATTTCATTAGATTCACATGTATGAGGATAAAAATTGTCCACATATGGACAAAATACGGAGAGAAACCAAGAGGCCTGATCGACGCTTGGGGAAATCAGGGTGGCGCTCAGAGCGGTCGAGGACAATGCAGCGACTTTAACAGTTCACATTTAAAGCACTGCAAAATGTGGAAAGGTAAATAAAGCTTGCTGTGCAAATGAAACATTATTTACAGATTTCAACAGATTTTATTGTTTATGCCAGCAGCGACAACAGATGAGCTGTAATCGTGATAGGATAGGGCTGGAGGAGGAATGCGCTCAGATGGTTTCGGGAACATCAGGATTATGGCACACAGCAAACTTTCTCATCGTAGGTTCAGAGCGTGCCTTATTGAGACGTAGCAAGAGAACCAAGCAAGGACAAAGGAAGGGCAAGGGTCTTGGGTGAAATGGCAAAAAGAAAAATCATCCCATTCTCTAAAAATCCATTTCATCATAAGCACAATGCTAATTCTTCCAGTAATATTAATGAAACCATTGGTACCAATGGTTTAATTAATATAGACCAAGCTTCCTTTCACATGGAGGCATTTGTTCTTATTTGAATGGAAAGGATTATTTGTCTTTAATGGATTGGGTTAGTTCGCTGTCAAATTATTACTTAAAATAAAGAAAATATATATTTTTTAATCAATAAAGAAGCTCCAAGGGGATTAAATATCTATAACATTTGTCTGTAATTAATTAAAATAAGTGATGTAATATTACATTGAAGTTATTTCTACGCAAAATTATTTGAAGTTGTTCAGGTCGAGGTTTAGTCTTCTTGTGTGTAAATGTACACACACCCAGGAGCATGAGGAGCAGCATTGTTCCATTTTTTTAAAGGGATTTTCATGAATACCAAATTTTCTTGTGGAAACACGGAGGATTTATGAGTAGATCCATTCCTATCCAGTTTGATAAATGAGGCCCAGTTGTTGTTAAAAGCTCTACAGAAAAAGAAATTGAACTCATTCTTAATCGTACATTTAAAACCGCTTTTAATGCCGTTCCAAGAAAACAAATGAAAATAAATAGCGTTCATTGACATCGCGTCTCTAAGCGAGCCAGCTAAGCTAACGAAAGCACTCGATGCTATTCGGCTTGACATGATCTCCATTAGTCTTGTACATCAAGCTAGCTCGTGTGAGAGGGAAGTAGAGCTGGGCAATACGATCTTATAATATTCATATCATGGTACAGATGCCACATGATACTATTTATTAGATAGCATAGGTGTTATAGTCGCTTATCATTTTTTATGATAATTACAGAATTAAGATTAGAAGCTGATACAGTGATAAATGTTGGATTGACTTATCGTTAATGTATTCAGTATATCAAATGAATTTTTCATCACTATAAATACTCTCTAATTCTCTAATCGCAATAAATACTCGCTTTCTCTGAAGAACGTCAGATTTCAGATGCCGTTCTCTTAAATTGCCCCTGTGGCTGCACCATTTTTATTCTAACCAAGCAGCAGCACTGGATTCCACTTGTTTAATCAATTAGTCTTGGTCTTCAAGCGAGTGATGACTTATTAGTCGTGCTCCAACTTTGGTTGGAATGAAAAGCTACAGATAAGATTGGACATGTCTGGTGAAGATAAATTTGTGGTGCTGAAGACCAGATAAAAGATGAGTGTTAGTTTGGATCACACGTGTCTTTACTAAACGCAGCATTTTGGAAAGCGAGTGCCAGGAACGAACCGTCGGACCGCAGGTCTCTCGAGTTGAGAAGTGGGACGGAGATTAAAAATAGATGCTCCCCGATTCCTTTCCATTTCTGAGATGTAAGAGATGTCGCAGCTCCATTTTGAATGCATTTCTCCATCTGCCTGAGGTTTGTATCTCTGCACTGCTCAGTGTGATCATGATAACACCGCTGTATGTCGTCCTGTCCCTATGGAGCGAGGACTTGCTAATGGGATTACTGTGAGATTCTGGATAATGTGTGTAACCTGAAAGGGCCGTCTCCATTTTACGTCGCGCCAGCTGTTTAAAGGGGGAGAAAAATCCAATCGGTCTACCTAATGTGTTTAGGGCGGCTTGCGAGTGTGTGTCTTTGTATGTTTGTGTAAATCTTTTTTTTTAGGCCATTGTTAATTTTGTGAAATTGAACTCAAGTATGCCTTGAGGTTTTCTGTCTATTGCACTGGGATTAACCCAGTCCCATAAGCAGCAGCTACCATTGTCCTCTCCCCCCCCCCCAACAATCCGGCACTGGGATACTGCCCCCGGATAAAGAGAGAAATTGCATTGAAATGAGTCAGTAGCATTAAAGTTAAGGGGAATTTTTTCAGATCTACTCAAGTAATTAGGCTTAACCACAGTCAGTTGAAGCACTCCTTGTAGTCTCGATTACATGTTCCTGTGGTCAGAGGACATACGACAGTTTATTTATGATTTATGTATGTAAATATTTGTCCTTTTGCCTCGGATGAACCAGTTCACATTCCAGTTCGAAGAGCAAACGAGCCGACTACAAAGACGGATGTTTTGAAACGCAGAGGCGAAACATCAGAGGCACTGCAGAAGAAAACCTTAATTTCATTAACAATTAACAACATCTGCCGTTTCATCAGAGTGTCGCTCGCATATAATTCGAAACAGATACGAAGACCGCAGCGTAGGCCTGTATTACCTTACTACCTGCTGGGGGAGCTGTCCATCACTGGCAATGCACCAGGTCATCTTACATCTGCATTTGATCTTCTGCTGTTTAAAAAGAGCTTCACCAGATGTGCTTGTACGTGTGGTCACATTGATCAAGCTGCTGAGGGGGGAGAAAAAAGTTTCCCAGTTTACGTTCATCCCATCTGTAGAAATATAGGAACAACTGCAGAGCCCAAAAAAACCTGATCCAGGTGGCCCAGAAAGTGCAAAGAACGATTAAAATTCATGTCAGAGCAGGTGGACCTGAGACTCGTTACCAATTACTGTAGGCTCTTTAAATGAATCGTTGCTGTAATTATAATTAATGACCGATTATAGCCCCACTTAACTGGTAATTATAGATCCACTTCCAAATCTCTGTCTGGGGTTAGAGCATGTCAATCATATTAAAAGAAAACATTTAGCTAGAACATTACACATCTTCTATTACAACCAAAGTTTCCTAGTTGTTTTGTATATCCTTTATGTAGCTAGGACAACTACTTTCTGCATAACATTATGACCACCTGCCTAATATCGTGTTGGTCCCTTTTTTGTTGCCAAAACAGATCTGACCCGTGTATTCTGACACCTTTCTATCAGAACCAGCATTAACTTCTTCAGCAGTTTGAGCAACAGTAGCTCGTCTGTTGAATCGGATCACACGCCAGCCTTCACTCCCCACGTACATCAGTGAGCCTTGGCCGCCCATGACCCTGTCGCCGGTTCACCACTGTTCCTTCCTTGGACCACTTTTGATAGATACTGACCACTGCAGACCGGGAACACCCCACAAGAGCTGCCGTTTTGGAGATGCTCTGATTCAGTCATCTAGCCATCACAATTAGGCCCTTGTCAAACTCGCTCAAATCCTTACACTTGCCCATTTTTCCTGCTTCTAACACATCAACTTTGAGGACAAAATGTTCACTTGCTGCCTAATATATCCCACCCACTAACAGGTGCCATGATGAGGAGATAATCAGCGTTATTCACTTTTTATTCAGTGCTCATAATGTTGTGGCTGATTAGTGAATGGTTGAAATGACAATAAAAGCTTCTTGACTTGACTTATATGTTCAGTTGGGGCAGGAATATAACAATGTATAGAATATAAAGACAGCTGATATTAACTGATCAGGTAGCTGTAACGAAGCAGCAGTATTCCAGTCTCTCGTACATACTAATCACTTATCTGGTAAAGTCAAGCAACGCACAGCCCTCTATAATTGAGCTCATGGATGGCGTAACTCTAGCAGCATAACAAGAAGATAACGTGAAGTACAAATGTATAAGTGAAAAGAATAAAGGTTTGTTTTGGCCAGTGTTTATTAGAAGAAAACAACACAGGCAATCTAAGCTAGTTTCTAACATTTATGACAAACACATTAATAATGTAAAACTGCGTCTTGACTTATTCCAAGCTGGCAACTCCTTTATCATCCTTTATACAGAGCGGTTTCCCAAAGTAACGTACAAATCTAGACCTTTTAATAATGTAAGAAATATTCCTAACAAGCAAGCCAGAGGCTACAGTGGCGAGGAGAAACTTTCTCATGAGACTGCATGAAGGAGGAAGAAACATTTGAGAGTCAAAAGGGAGCGTATGCGTCTTCACTGGGAATAGTATAAAAGAAGAATCCCATGCTTGCATTTTCACCGAAGTTCAGAAAAAAAAGAAAAAAAAACCTCGAGTTGCTTTGCAAATTTTTTTAAAAAAGGCTGAAGCAACATCAAGCATTCCCGACTGCACTTTTCACCAAAATAAAATCTCCTGGAGGGAATGAACTGTTTACTTTAAAGCCTAAAAAGTACTAATTGTTTAGTAAGGATGCTGAGCATGACTTCCATAGTCCTTATGATTCCAGCAGGAGTAGTTAGGTGCAGATAAGGCTGTTTTTGGGGAGCGCAGTCTGGAAGATATTCATGTGGAAGCATGTCGCAAATGCAGCTCATGTAGGGCAAGATCATCCTGAGGGCAAGAGTAGAGCAGAAGTGTGTCAGGATCAGGCAGATGTGTCATTAATGTACAGAATCTTTAAATAGTAAAAACCTAAATAGGAGTTCAGTCAATGGTCAGTTTAGCCATTTTCCAGAAATTTCCAAGACCACTATTTTTACTATGGATGATAACATTGGGAGAATTTATTTAGATGAACATTTTATATTTACTATTAATATTTTACATATTTTTTTTGGCACCACTGATTAATAGGGAAATTATATATTTACTTGGAGGAGCTCTGATCTCACTTAATATCTCTTTCTCATGTCTGATTCTATATAAAGTGTCCAGTCATCATCAATATCTTTATCTGTGTTAGCTGAAGGCATAAATAAATAAATAAATAAATCAATCAATCAATCAGCTGACTGATCTCATAGATGAAGGTTTTTTTTAGTATGTATGTGAATATATGTAAAAACTAATCTAATTTATATTTAAATTAGATTTTTAGGGGGGTTTTAATTAGCAATCTGAGGCTGTTATGCTACTTAAGGGCATATTTGCAATTAGGTTGTATGTGCCTAGTGAGGATTTAATACCAAAAAAAATAAAAACAACGCAGTAATATATTAGCAGTATATTGAGACTGCGAGTGGATATTTTATTTATTTTTTTTAACGCTTGCTATCTTCTCATTTATATCATGGTATTTGTTTTCTTTCCCCTGGTACTTTTTCTTTTTAAATATTATTGCATTTGACAGCAATGAAAAAAACATCTCATGCATGTCAGTATCGTGGCGTTAATCTTTTTGTAAATTGTCTCTTGCTTTTATGATACATTATATTGCATTCAACAGCTAAGGTAGGAAATACAAGTGTAAGGATTTGAGCGAGTTTGACAAGGGCCAAATTGTGATGGCTAGACGACTGGATCAGAGCATCTCCAGAACTGCAGCTCTTGTGGGGTGTCAGTATCTATCAAAGGTGGTCCAAGGAAGGAACAGTGGTGAACCGGAGACAGGGTCATGGGCGGCCAAGGCTCATTGATGCACATGGGGAGTGAAGGCTGACCCGTGTGATCCGATCCAACAGACGAGCTATTATTGATCAAATTGCTGAAGAAGTTAATGCTGGTTCTGAGAGAAAGGTGTCAGAACACACAGTGCATGACGGGTCAAGGCTGTTCTGTCAGCAAAAGGGGGACCAACACAATATTAGGCAGGTGGTCATAATGTTATGCCTGAACATTGTATGTACACACATCAGAGCCCTGGAGTAAATATTAACATAAGGTTTGGGCGTAACGCTGAATATACCCCTTAGTGTTTTATTGTTACTGATAAAATTGCATATCGCTGTATAATGTGTGTGTATAGCGGGCGAACTCAGCTGGAGTATAATGTCCAGCATCAGGTATTCCTTGCTGTTTCTGAGCATGTAGCTTTTTTTCCTTTAAAGGACAAAAGCTTTCTCTTCACTGTAGTATCCTACTCTGTCTAAATGATACACATCGCTTCACATCACTCAGACAGTTTCATAGCAACCGATTTAGAGTGCATGCGTCTGTCTGCGTGATGGATTTAGGAACTGGTGTATTGTTTGAGCTTTGAAAAGCAGAACGTAGATTGGCATCGACGTGATCCGGGTATGACATGATACTAAGGTGTAGGCATAAAGGAGAGTAGAAATGTAGTGGTAGCAGAAGAAGGATGTAGTTTGTGAAATAGTGTAATGCACAGAGCGTTGTTGCCGTGAGCGTCGCACAGAATTTGTGTCTCTCTTGGGTGCTGTAGGACAGGGAGAAGGGCAGGTGATTAAAAGTGCACTAGACCAATAGGGCACGTCAGTGAAACCTATTCAAGTGTTTTATTATTCAGCAGAGATTTTATATTCATGCCAGACATCCAGATGACGATTACTACGCACATCACACACAATTATCCAGTTATAGCGACCACCTCATGCTAGTTAATGGATTTACGGAACTCTTTTCCGAGTTTATAAATACTTTTCCTTTAACAAACGAGGCTTTTGTAAACGCTACCGTTAAAGATCGTGAACCCGACCTGTTTGTGGTCACAAAATCAAAGAACGGGTCAGAGATGCTCTCTCATCCTTTTTGAAGTCCTAGTGAAAAGCATCATGGAGTCACTGTACAGGTGACAGAGCTGAGACCTTTTATGTAAGTCTGAATCAGGGTAATATATCATTATTTACTGCTCTAGCAGATTCCACAGTTATTTTAGGAAGCCGGTCTTAGTCTAGTAATGCCGCATCTGACATTTGAGAGCATGTTGTGTTGCACATCAGCATTATATAAGCTCAAGCTGCCTGGGTTGGTGAGGAAGCAGATCTTATGCAGGGTGACTGGCTCTCGGGTGCCGCATCCAGCACACTGTCAGCGAGATCTGAACATAAAGACATTGCTGGCCTTATAGGATGAACGCCATAAACACAGGGACTTAATTGTATTAGCATTTCCCAAGAATGGTATAATTAAATATATAATAATGAAATCATTACATTAGAATAACGAACACATTAAACATCATGTGGCATTTTCTTATTTTAGACTTTCAATTACCACATAAAAAAAGATAAATATATAAATAAATAAACACACTGGCATGAAAATTAAAAAATGCAGTGCTTTGTCATGCCAGAATGAAAACGGCATCAGAAGAAATACGTCCCGATAAATACGCCGCTAATTAAATTACTTTGTAGACTCTTGGAACGTGATTCCTACTAAAGTTGTAAACACAGAGACGACTCCTGCCAAGCCATTCCTGAAGATTATCGGAGGGAACGTTTCATTTATTTACTGCTTGGAAAATCCTGACGTTTAATTTCCCTTCTGTGTCTGAGCAAGAGCAACACTCCTGCCTGCAGTAGAAAGAGCCACTGAAGAAAAAAAAAAAAAAATCACAGTGGCCACTTTAATCATATGTAGCGGGTATTTATAGATCTCAACCCTTTGTATCTCCTTCAAGCGAGCTGGTGCGAGCAGCCTTCTAAATTCATTAATTTGCACTCAGCATTTACGTGTGTGTGCCTGCCGTTCGGCCGCTGTGAGCTACTGCAGAGTAGCAGCAGATCCTTTTTCATTAGCTGATTCTGAATGACAAATGCAGCTCAGTGTGTCATTTGCTTTTGGGTAAATGCTAATGCAGGGCTTTTTTTTCTTTCTGGGTTTTCTTTTAGCCACTTAATAGAAGGACCATTGTAGTGTTTACTCTACAAGTTTTTTTTTTGTTTTTTTTTTAATTAAACGCAAACACATTTCTTTTGGACAGACCGTCAACAGCACACAATCGTGCTGTATGTAGAGTCGTTAGTATTAGCAGCGTTTGATTTATGTGCTCATTACCATCGGCCGCAATACAGTAAACGAGCCATGTGACTTTTGGACAATGACCCGTCGTGCCCTTTCTCTCCATAAAGCTGTTGGAATGTGGCAGCACTTGTCTGAGAAAGCACTTGTGTGGGAAGAAAAATGAGAGGTCTGTGAGCCAGACATGCTAATCGAACAGGGCCATAGACCAAATGCCCTCATTCCTTTCTCTCTTTCTCTCTCTCTCTCTCTCTCTCTCTCTCTCTCTGTCTCTCTCTCTCACTCTCTCAGACACACAAACACCCACAAGCACTCCATCGAGCCTTCAGTTCCACTCAGAGGAAAACGTGCCCCATCCCAATCACTCGCCTTTCTATTTTCTGCCGTCATTTTTAGATCCGCTTTCAATCATAGAAGCAAAGGAGCAGTGGAAAAAACAAAACAAAAACGTAACTTTAGTAACTTACTATGCCAACATATGACCTGAACGAATTATATATCCTGGACGTTTCCCTTTAAGGTCGGTAAATTTCCCTGACCCCCAGCGATCCTGGCGATTCATAGGAAATGTCTTGTAGTGAAATGGGGATCAGTGGAGAGGAAAGCAGAGTCTAGGCTGATGACAGATCCCCAGCATGTGACAAGATCCAGTCTTTCATCACAGACCGTTCTGCGTCACCAGCCCCTAAAAACGCTGACCCTTCACTTCCCCACACCTGCCTCTATTCATAGCCGGCAACCACTATTAAAATGAAACGAGTGTCCAGTGTAAGAGCTGGCTGTTATTCAGATCAGAAGCCTGACAGTAATGAATGTTGTTTCTCCTCTGTGTGATGGATAGATAGGGTATGAATTAAGTAGGCCGGCTTTTTTGGAACTGATTAACGAGCCTGAACGTTAATCAAAAAGTAGCATGTTGTCATCAGTTATATTATTGTGGCTCATCACAGAATACACAATATTACCTAAGATGACTGTGACTTTTTCAAAAGATTTTAATACAGGACATCTACCAGTGGTAAACTTCATAATAATACATCTCAAAAAGTCGTTCCTAACCCGACATTTGAATAATTACACTGCTGCTGCAGCACTTTGTGTCGCTCTTTTTGAAAAGTTTTTCATGAACAGAAGACAGGTGGATTTGTGCTATTAAGTTGTAAGTTATTAAAAATCCAAATCACTCACGGTCAGAAAGCAAGCAGAGGTCTAATGATCAGAGTTAGGTTTTATTTTAGTAGACGTTCCTATTAGTTGCCATAGCAATAACGTCTAACATCACATTTATGCCGTTTTGCGGACAGCTTTATTCAGAGCAACTTACATTTATCTGAATTGTTTAAGGGTTAAGGGCCTTGCTCAGGTGCCCAGCAGTAGTAGCTTGGTGGACCCAGGATTTGGACTCACAACGTTCCAGTCATTAGGCCAACACCTTCCCAGCGAGCTACCACATCCCATAAAAGGGTCACAAAATCAGTCAAATGAAGCATTCCAGAGGGAGCTTTGCATATATACATATAATTCCCCAGTGCACATGTGCATCATATCATACAAGATGAAGGAGAAGCGGTGTGAGCTCACTGCCACAGATCACATACGCTTTACTGCCTTCACTCCCACTGGTAGTCGCTGCACCGAGTCGCTCCATATTTGCATAAACTTTTCTCCACTCCGTCACTGGACATATCCACATCCGGTCTCCAAAGGTCGCTGTCACTCATGTCGCCAGCTCTCGTTAAAAACAGCCGGTCTCCAGTCACTTTGTTGCAGTGAGTCACTGCATGTGCCAACACCGTTTCTTAGTCTATAACATATGCGGTGATTAGTCCATTTGAATCGTTAACCTGATCATTTCACTCTGTTTGATTATTAGTATATATATATATATATATATATATATACATATTGTTGTTTTTGTCCCCTGCCACTAAGCAAACCACATCAATCATATCAGTTATTATCTGTATATATCTATATATTTATATATAGATAGATAGATAGATAGATAGATAGATAGATAGATAGATAGATATGAAAGCACTTCCTGTCTGCCCCAACTAGTATTGGTATCATCATATTTCTCACCTTCATATATTTGTATTAAAAGTGATAAGCGCACTTTAACGACAGCGACTGTTCATCTTTAATAAACAGTGTCCTTGTTGAGACCTTGAAACCATCATGAACATAGTCAGCGTCTTGCTCAGACGCAGGTGGAGCAGGATGGTGTTGATGGCGCCGACTTATTCACAACAGTGCAGAACATTTATCTCGAGCTCAGGATGTTCCCATTAGTAACGGAGTTCAAACCAGCGCGTCTTCAGGGAGCTAATCATAAGCACGGGTTTCTTACCGTTGCACTGCTGCGAGCTAAAATGATGTAATACATCACTTCATGCTACAAAGCCACTGTTGTGATGTTAGGTCCCTGTCTTACATTCATTGACATTTCAATCAGACATTAATACTTGCGCGGAGAAATTAGATGCTCGAGCTTACAATTCATTATGCTTTGAAGTGATGTCATCGAGTGAGCAAGCGTTCAATGCCGACTGCTCCTTTGTAACGACTCACTTCAAAACCTTCCACTCAATACCGCTTAGGCATGAATAATTTTGTTGTTTTTGTCCCCTGCCACTAAGCAAACCACATCAATCACATCAGTTATTATCCTAAATGATGGACAGTTGAGCATTAGCCATCGCCAGAAGCCCGCTCAGCTGTACACGCAGTTGAAGTGAGCTGACGTTGAGTCTGTGTACTATGAGTCCGTGAGTTTCCCGTGCATTGGCTGACAATAGCAGGTACACTGTAGTTTGTCATTTGCGGCACGCTGTTGTTTGGCGCTTGTCCAGCATTCCAATGAGAAAACTATTGGCTATATATCACGCCTAAAGCTAACGAAGTTAAACCCACTTTAAATAATGCAGTCATTAGTGTGATTATTGCTTGTTATAGGCTTTGAAATAGAGTCACTGACATATTAGCAAAACAATCAGCTATATCCTGAAAGGAATATATATGGGTTTTTTTTTTTTTCTGATAATATAATTTAAATTCAAAGAGCCTGAAGCAAATGTACAAAGACATCGTGGTATCTTATGCACTATAACGTGAAATATATACACGTTTCTGGGTGAGAGTGAACTTTTTGCATGGGACGAAGCAAAAGTGAGAACATTCGAAGGTCAAACCATTCGTGGAAACAAAGTAGAAACGCCGGAGAAATATTCAACGTATTCATACTCAGACTAACAATTATTTATGCGTCTTCTCACGCTCCGAAGTCACAGAAACAAACGTTTAGATGAAAAATGAATTCTCTTTCTTCTCATGCCTCACGCCTCATCCTCTATTTATCTAGGCAGACTTATGCCAGGAGTTGCTGGGACAGTTCCTTGCCAGATCACCAGGGGGTCCTGGCAAGTGGGTTATTTATGTATCACTTTGTTATTCCCATGTGGACGGTGCCACACCTTTTCCTAATGTTTCTCATCTGTCCCTTGTTTTCCCTTGAAGTGTTGCTCTATATATGTCTCTCTTGCTGTCTTGGTTATGGTCAGTCATTATATTTATACATGTTGACTTATATGACTTATGGTATAGTCGTGTTTTGTTTAGGTTTCCATGTTATAGTTACGGTTTGTTTCTGTTATGTTTAATGTAAGTTAATGCACGTACCTAATCCCTGCATTGGATCTGATCTGCTATTGCGGGCTATCAAGCTTACGGCGATGATCTGGGTTCGATCCCTGCCATTGGTGCCGTCCATCCTTACAACTAATGCTAAAAAACATCAATAATTATTACTGGAGGTTTTTTTCCATTAAAGTCCCACTGACAAATCCAGTTCATGCACTTGTTCAATACAGGTCTGTTCCCAGCATCATATTAAACTCTGGAGAGAAGATAGAATAAATATGCTAGACCTAGAAACTTTTAGAACTTAAAATGGCCATGGAAGAAAATCAGAATGCAATGTGTCTACAGTATGATGTATTACAGATGAAGCAGGCTGGAAAAAGAAACCCGCTGCATATTTCTGTAGAAGATACAGCTCTTGTGGGGTGTTTCCGGTCTGCAGTGGTCAGTATCTATCAAACGTATCCTTTAAGTCTGGTAAATATCTTTTTTTCCATGGTCCCCACCTCTCAACTTACAGGACTTAAAGGATCTGCTGCTAACATTTTGGTGCCAGATACCACAGCACACCTTCAGGGATCTAGTAGAGTCCATGCCTCGACGGGTCAGGGCTGTAAGTGGGACCAGTACAATAGGTGGTTATATGTCTTCCATTATTGTCTGTCACAGATTAAACTAATTGCAGGTAAGAACTAAATTTGTAAGTGGAAGATTTCAGTAATTTCCAAAACGCTGTATTAGTTGTACAATGAATCGCTTAAGCAAATTTTCTAGATTTGTTGCTTTTTTTCTGCATCCTTCATTGTTTGCATAGAATTTGTGAAATTCTGGCTCCCTGTCACACACACACCTGAAAAATGAATGATCAGCTATCACTTTGTAGCATGCTAATGTTTCTCAGCTGGAGCCCTTGAGCTTACTGCCCTTTTTACTGTCATGTTTTCCGACACTAATGAACCTAATTTGTCTTATGATCTTCTTGATAATCAAGTAGATTTATTTGGAAAGAGAAAATCATACAGAACCGGGCAGAGGGATTAAAACCACAAGCCGAGTTGTTTTCTTTCTTCAGCAAACTTCCCAATTTAAGTGAAATATTGACATGACTCTACTGTCATACCGCATTTTATTCTGAAGATTGTTTGATTCTGTTACAGGAACAATAGCCCGACCAATTTAAAAGCGCAGCCGCGGCGTTTTCTCCACAGAGAAACAATATCATTATTCTAGCTGCAGAAGAAACAAGAAGAGAGCTGCCCTGTCTGTCATTAGGGGCTTTTGGTGGCTACTTGCTCCATTTGTCCTCGTCCCTCAGGCCAAAAGGTAGAGAGAGCTGATGCAAACGGAGATAACAGAATCCCCTTTCCGAGTTTATGTCAAGACTATGGCTCAAACAAGGCTGTGACAGGATTCAGATGCAGTTTTTCATCCTTGCCTATCCTTGCTCCCTGTAGCCTTAGAGATTCTCTATAGAGCTTAATAAGAAAAGTAAATTTAAGCGGCTTCCATCAGCGGCGTTGACGACGGTGCTCCATCTGCAAAAAGCTAAACATTCGGGTGTTGGGCATTCAAGCCACGCTTCAAGAGCAGTCCCCTGCAATAAAAGTCCCATTTACAGTTTTGTGAAATTCAATCGAAGCTGCCCTCCATCTTAAAGAGATAAATAGTAGCTAAATCACTTTGCATGCAGAGTATTGCTGAGTATGGAGCAGCTTCAAACACTTCTTCTCATTACATAAGCATTACATCCATAACTGGAGCCCACACAGCTAAACAAGCCAGGCAGCAGGACTATATTAATCCCACAGAACATTATGCATTCGAGTCTGGATATGGCGGATTCTTTATGAGATGCTATTTAACAGTCTGGATGGAATAAATGTGAAGGTAAAATTCAGAAATGAAAACGTCCTTCCTGTCAGTGGCACAATATAGGTCCTCTTCTCACAGTCATCGTGACTCATCTTGGCATTAAAGTAGAAAGGTTATACAGGTTATTCAAATGCAATAATATGCCTGTTTTAGTGGGTTTGGTTTGTTAATACGGTTCATTTTTTTTCTTTCTGCTTTATGTGTGTAGAGCTCATTGCTTAGATCACTCAAGGCAGGCTGCAAGTCCTGGCAGCGGCGGCTAATTATCGGCCGAAGCCGAACGCTTTTTTCCCCATTACACATCAAAAAAAAAAAAAAAAAAAAAACCTCGGAGAAGCACCTAATCCTGGAGATTGCTGCGTAGCCAGAAAATAGTGTATATCTAAGTGTTTTGTCACCTTAACTCTGCAGCACATGTGAAACAAAAAATTCATCTCAGATGGTCCTCGGAGGAAAGCGTAACGCGATGATGCTCTTCCTGCAACATTAGCTGAATGTTTCCATGCTGCCTTTTAATTGAGCCGGCTGCATTTTCCCTGATTTCACCCATTTAACTGCTTTTAATATTTAGGGTGCTTTACTGCAAATCGAAGATAGTATTTCACCAGCAGTGGAATTGAAACTGTCAGACTCCAGCTGTGTACATAATTTGAATTTTCCAGAAGGAGCCTGAGGACGATCCGGTTATTGGTTTTATATAAACGCACAGGTATGATGACTTTCTCCGGATAATAGGCTAGATAAATTGCACTAAGCCTTATCTTCCATGCGCTCTTATCTTCAGTACATCACGCTCACTCCAGTCCCTAACAAATGCATCTTTTTTCCAAAGGAACAATCCAGATTACATTTATATATCATGCTTTATTAAAAAGGCCCGAGGCATGCTTCACAATTGAGAAGGCAGTTTCCTTCATCGATCTCGCGTGGCACACTGTGTCCTGTGCAGATGCATATTTATGATGCTAACGCACTTTGTGACTCTGAGCTCAGAGCCTTGTGACAAGAGATGACCCTAATGGAACAGAAATGGTTCTGAATTTACTAATAAATGTTCGTATAGGTACGAATGTGTTTTAAACATATTGTGAAGTACTCCCGCTGAGCATTTTTTTAGGAACACTAATACTCCCTTTGCTCTCAAAGCAGCCTCAGTGCTTAATGGCATGGCTTCCACAAGATGTTGGACATATTTCTTTGAGACTCTGGTCCATGTTGAGCGCATGATGCAGGTGCACTTTCATGCTGTAGTTCTACATTCAGACCCTGTGACTGGGAAGGTCTCTGAAGAACTCATTGTATGTTCATGAAAACATACCGGTCCCGGTGTATTATCATGCTGGAAGTAGCCATTTAGAAGATGAGTATATTGTGGCACACGGTCAGCGACAATACTCAATTAGGCCGTGGTATTCAATGATGATAAGGGATTTAGAGATTTTTTTCGAGAAGATTTGCCAGATTTAGTGCAATTCATAAAACCAGAAAGGCATTAAGTTTCCCAATCAAACAGGAGAAACTTTTGTTTTTCAGTTTTATTCTTTCTCTTTGGAACTAACTCTTAAAGTAATTTTGTCTCTACAAACCAGCTAAAGACTGCCATAAAGCAGCTCATCACCTGATTCCTAACAATACGTCAAAGGATGTTTCAACATGTAATTAAATGTGTTATGTATTATTCAAGGTGGCACGGTGGCTTAGTGGTTAGCACGTTAGCCTCACCTGGGTTCGAGTCTCGCTCCCTCTCACTGTGTGTGTTTGGAGTTTGCATGTTCTCCACGTGCTTAGTGGGTTTCCTCCGGGTGCTCTGGTTTCCTCACACAGTCCAAAGACATGCTTCTAGGCTGATTGGAGTCTCTAAATTGCCCATAGTGTGTGAGTGAATGAGTGTGTGTGTGTGTGTGTGCCCTGCAACGGGTTGGCACTCTTTCCAGGGTGTATCCCGCCTTGATGCCCGATGACGCCTGAGATAGACACAGGCTCCCCGTGACCCAATCTATCATCAAGACAATGAAAATGCATTATTCATATATGTATTATAAATACTCAAATCTGATCGGTCAGGACAGAGCTCATCAGAACTCAGATCTGAGCTGTAATACAAATCCCAGTTTATATTAACATACTCATCATACTATAGTAAGAACTTTTACAGCGACTCACATAATCTATGCATTTGAAATGTGCTGAGAATATATATATACAGTATAGACATATAGATATATCATAGATAATTCATTTTTCTTTGAAGTCTTCTGTAAGGCTGTAAGGATGTTGAATATTTATGGATGGAGTTTTGACTGTCAGCGCTTTGTAAGGGTCAGTGAGTTTTCCATGACAGGAGAGTCTTTTTTTTTTTTTTTTTGTCTTTTATGTCAAGAGAGAGCAAAATCGAGGTTGGTGAGAGAACAAAAGTGATAACTTGACGAAACCTGACTTGCCTGGCAGATGTTGCACATCATTAAATATATAAAAGGATAAACACGGTTTATTAGTATATCAAAAAAAATTGCAGTAATTGCTTTGGCTGTAAGAGAAATACAACAAACTGTGACCTAGCAAGATGATCAGCTTCATAGTGGAAAGAGTAACGGCTTCACTTCAGTAACAGCTGACCCTCTGCAGTGTCAAACATCTGACATGTTAAACAACCGGTCAGTAGTAGACCCTTTTTATTTCATTTGCATATAAAATGAACACGTAACTCAAACCATTCTCAAGATGAGGAAATGAAAATCTCAGACATACAAAAACATTTCTTCAGAGCAGTGATTAAGTTGTTGTTCTGTCGCCAGCAGCCAGAGGATGCTACTGAGCATGTGCAGAAAGAGAGAGAGAGAGAGAGAGAGAGACCACTTGTTGCTAATTAGAGCGAGTTATATTGTTACAACAGTCCACCTGTTACAGCTGACCACTCTTCCATTCAGTATGTTGCTTTTAAATAATATTTTATATAATACCAAGCCATAAAAAGCCCTGTCAAAATCCAAGCTGCGTTAAGCGGCGTTTTCTTTCTTCTTTTTTTGACTGTCTGTCACTCTCTCTCTCTCTCTCTCTCTCTCTGTCTATCTCTCTTTCTCTCTCTCTCTGTCTCTCTCTCTCTTTCTCGCACCGTCCTGCTTCTGTCTGGAGTGTCTGATTGCAGCAGCTCTGCAATACTAAGTAGACTGGGGCCCACTGGTACTTATCCACTCACGGCAGCAGAGTGTTCGCTGTTCACCATCACTCCACCCTGACAGTCCAGCTGGTGCCCACACACACACACACACACACACACACACACACACACACACACACACACACACACACATACACATACATACAGCCCTTTCCTCTCACTTTCTTCTTGCTTTCTACAGGTTCAGCCATGTCCTAGAAGTGCTTATTTCTAGTCCTGGAGATTCTCAGACCTCCCATTGAGTCAAAGATAAGGTGTTTGCTGTCAGGCTCTCACAACAAGGCCTCCCTGCCTGCATGATCCCTGCCTTCTGACAGGTACTTAGCTCAGCTCTCTTCACCAGATAATGCAGACTCATGCTGCGTGTGTGTGTGTGTGTGTGTGTGTGTGCATGTTTGTGTGTGCATGTCAGCTGCCTCATTCGATTATATCACAGCCCTGACATGCCCAAACATTTATTATGGCCAGAAGCTCTGTGGATTTAGACGCAGATCCTCGAGAACAATGAAAGTTATGTCTGAAGTATCAAGCAAACATCTGCAAGAAAATTATTTGCAAATGAATCATAACAAAGCTTAAACCACAGTGTGTGCATACGGATACATGCATCAAGTACACAACATTCCTAATAACCAGTCACTGATCTGATGTTTCTCCTACTCCTTCCCTGCTAAAAAAAAAAAAAAAATTTCCCTCCAGACTCAACAGTCAGCTTGCAGACAAGAAGGATTTTGCGCATCATCGCAATTCAGACACATTTAAGCCCAAACAAGTCCTCTTACTAGTTTGTTCAAGTAGTACTGAAATACTTGCACAGTCAATCATTCAGAGATCTTTTATAATGATGCCTAAAAACAGGTGCGAACAGCTTAGTATACGAATCCCCTAGCGTTAAGTCTCTCAGCATCATAGCGTGTGTACTAACACTGGGAAAGCTTTGATTTTAACAGAAAGGGTGTCAGATAGTACTCTATCGCCTGAGTGTGAACACGCTGCCATGCTGCATGGCTAAGAACCAGAATAAATTCTCCAAACACATATTTGTCTGATATTCTGATTTATTATGCAAAATTCCTACTATTCTCAGACAAGCCTCATCCAGCCTGTGGTTTTTAGATGATAATATTGACAAGTCTTGAGCCTTCCATTAGTAAATGAGAAATACTCTTTCACTAATCATTCCCACACGTCCTGCCAAGGTTGTTAAGCATTGCATAATGTTTTATTTATTTATTTATTTTATTTTATTATTTTTTGGGGGGGGGGGAATGATACTCTGCTTGCAGCAAATTGCCGTGATTTTTAAGCAGCATTAAGGATTCCCAGGCTAACTTCTCTAAAGCAGCCAGTTCTCTCTTCTTCTCTTGCACAGACTGTTTGTCATTGCCTGCTTTGTCGGTCAAGTGTTCCCATGTGCTGGCAGCGCTCTCTTTTTTTTTTTTTTTCCATGAATCCTCAGTAATTGCAAACCCTCAGGTGTCTTACAGTCTGTCCAAACTTCCTTCCGGCTGATCCAAACAAAAGAAAGCAGCCAGCAAATTGGCAGTAATAAGAAAGCCAGATACTATGTACAGTTACTATGTGCTCATGTTATTTAACATCATTTAAAATGAGAGATTTTTTTTGTTTGTTCAATGTTCTGATGATCACTGCACATAAGAGCCTCCTGAAATATTCGTGCCCGAGGGGGAAAACAGGAAGCGGGATTTCCCGCATCTCCGCTTTTTTTTTTTTCCCCCTCAGAAAAATTTCGATAATATTTTTGTCGGCTAACTTGAATTGGATGACAACTCATTTGAATTTGTGCATGTTCACTTCAGTGTACTCTAATTGACAGAACCCATATCAGAGCTAAGAAGCAGGAAGGTTAATTTGAAGGATCGGTTTGCTTTGTTTGAGCAAATCTGTTTCAATGGAGGCAATAACTAGATGCCATATGGCACGGCAGCTTAAGCCGAAAAACATCAGGCTGAATAGTCGTCTTGCACGTCGGGCCCGAGCTAGCAGCGTTTCCTTTCAGCAAATGACGCCAGGGACAGAAAGATTTTTCATCTCCACAAACAGTTTGGAGACCATTTTAAACACCTCATGACTATGAAGCCTGCAGTGACGGCTTCAATACACCAGCTCTCGATTAAAGTTTGAAACCCTACAGCAAAAAAAATAAAATAAAAAATATAGAGATGCTCCATCCCTCAGCATATTCCGCCGGAGATAGAAGGAGCAGACAATTGTGCATTTCACCTCTGACGCAGCTGTGAGCTGTAAGTTTCCTCCCTGCCTGTGATGTGTGTCATCAGTAAGCCACAGACTGCCTGATGAAAGCCAGCGCGAGCGAGCAAACTTTCAAAGAGGGTCGACTCTGCCCTGGGTTTCTGTGAGCTCTGTCCCTGGTAGTTTTGAGTTCCCTGACTCCTCCAAAGAAAGCACAGCCTTAAATTTGATCAAAGCCCTGGAACTGTAAAGTGGTTTCTCCGAGCCCTTTGTATAGGTTTTGCCGACTGTCTGTGAAGGGAGTGTGACACATGGGAACTAGAAGCAACTTTGTGTAACACATGCAGCGTGTTTATTTGGGAATTTCCAGAAACGGTGACAGACCTGTAATTGTTGCTGGGAAACCAGAAACACACTAAAAAAGCCCAGGAAACAGGACACTATGGAAGCCAGGAGACATGGAACCAGGAACAAAAGGTCTGAGTTGCAAGCATAACCCTAGCTAGATATAGATACAACAAAGAAATATTTGCTGAATGTCAGGGGTAAAATGACCCAATCACAAAGCCACAACAAAGAGGAGTAGGACACTTTCAACATTATGTTATTTCAGTCATGCGTAATTAGAGATCTAACTCTAGGGCAGGTGTATCTATAAAGGGATATACGTAAAATCCAGCTAATTTTCCAATATGAACATTAACCTTTAATGTCTATACAGTATATGGTTGGTTTATGGAATGAAATATGTGGCTTTTTTAGTGCTGGTGCTATATGTTACTATTTTGACCAGCGTTATGAACTTGAAGCAGAGAGTACAACCAAATATACTGGTCATTCATCTCTATGTAGTGGTGGGTCAAGTGGTTAAGGCTCTGGGTTGTTGATCGGAAGATTGCCCCAGCACCACCAAGCTCCACTACTGGGCATTTGAGCATTAACCCTCTCTGCTCCCGGGGTGATGTATCATAGCTGCCCCTGTGCTCTGACCCCAAATTCCTTAGCTGGGATATGTGAAGAAAAGAATTCCGCTGTAATGTATGTGTGGCGATAATAATAAAGGCTGTCTCATTTCGTCGTTGACGCAAAGCCTATAAATTCCCTCGCCTTTTTGACCTAGTATATCTATCCATGTAGCTAGTCACTGGCTAAGTAATTTAAATAAATTCCTGTGATGGAATTAAACTGCCACAGAAACTGCAATGTGTTAAAATAAAAAAGTAGAGTTGCCGACCCATGGCCAGTTTTCTTTATAGGTATTCTGATTCTGCTGCAGTATTTTCCAAGGGCTTGTGGAAATTGATTATATGGCCAAATATAAATAATGAATAACTGAATAATGAACATCTCAATTGAAAAGCAGTGGAATTAATATTGAGCTGTTCCTGCTTTACTCTATTAACAGCATCCTCTATTCTGGGAAGGCTTTCCCCTAGAAGTTGGAAAGTGGCTATGAGGATTTGAACTTAAAAGTTCAAGATGTCAAGCACTGATGTCGGGTGAGGAGGCTTGGTGTGCAGCCATCGTTCCAGTTCATAACGAAGGTGTTCAGTGAGGTTAAGGTCAGGGCTATGTGCAGGCCAGACGAGTTCTTCCACATTAACCTTGGCAAGCCATGGATCTCCAGTGAAAGGAAATAATGCTACAGCACACCTAGAATTTCTAGTGCATAGTCCACATATGGCTCTGAGAGTCAGGTGTCCATATACTTTTGGCCATTTGGTGTTTTGTTTTTTTGTGTGTGTGTGTGCCTGCAGGATGATGTTCTCTGCTCAAGGGCATAAAGATTTCACATCCAGATCCAGCATCAGATGTCAAAAAAAGTCTCATGTTTCTTTTCCTGAGAATGTCCAACAGTGACCTGTATACTCCTGTAGAAATCCTAAACAGAGCTTTATCAGTGAAACTAGTTAGCTTCTACCTTGTACCTCCATGTACAGTATACTGCATTACCTCATATCAGTTCGCACCTTTCTCACGCTTTGCTTACCGAAGCAACAAAAACTCTGGCAAGCCTGGACTCTTACTGTCTGGAAAGCATAATGCCGATCTGCCGTTTCAGACCGCAGCTAGCGGCCACTTGGCTGCTCTCGGCAGTAGCTATAGTGCTGAGTCTCATATCAGTGCTGAGCTCGGGTGATTATAATCATTATTTCGAGAACCGTCGGAGGTTCTGCGTCGCTGAGTAGGCACACACAGCCGAGCTTCTATTCGAGGCCGCATTCATCAACCTCACAAAGCCAGAATACAACAGCACGCTTAAAAGAGGAGTTCTTTATCAGTCCTCTATTTATGTCTCTATAAGACACAAATACAGCGAAGATGACACAACCTGGATTTATGACTTTATAATCTGGAACCGAACGCTAACTCTATATCAGAGACGCCGCAAACGGCGTGCTATAAATCCTGCGATGCTTTTGACACCATAAAAGTGTGAAGACTCGAGGATATTGTGCATCTAAGGCGTAAACCGTACACTTTCTCCGAGTTTTGTTTATCCGTCAGACGCCGGTCATGAGTTGTTTATGTGACTTTTCTCCCAAATACCTAGACGCTATGTAACTATGGTGAACATTACCTTTTCAATAGCACTGCTTGTTTCGGATAACAAGCCAGCATGCCTCGGGTTCGGAATACGCACGGGTTTTTGCCGTTGTTCGCTCCTGCAGATAACGCAGGAGGATGAATTTGTGTTTAATTTTAATGAGCTTGCTGTTCTACAAAAATTTCCAGCAGTCAGAGCGTGTAGCCGAGTCAAACCTGCACCAACGGCAGAAATACGATGCGTGTAATCTCATTTCAGTTCAGCCACACAGCGTTTTTTTAAACAGGTTCTCGGTGTTCATAGAAAAACAAAAAGCATAACGAATTATATATTTGTTCTTTAAATGTTTATGCATGAAAGGATTTGGATCTCCGTGCTCTTAAAGGCATGAGATTCTGGGGCGGAGGAACGCTTGCGAACGTGTTTACGCTTGCAGGCATGGTCGAGGGAGATTTTATACTATAGTGCTGGAAACGTTATTCCACAGATTCTATGAGTTTTTCTCATCATAGCTAAGGTTTTTTAAAGGGATTGGTTACATAAGCAGTGCTCTACAACCGTTCTCGAGTGTTCTGGATCTGTTTTTTAGTCTTCTCCCGATTCGTTTCCACTGATTATTCACGTTGGCTCGAATTAATTTCACCACTTACAGACATCACTGATCACCACTGGCTATAATTATATTTTGCCTCTCAACAATGATTACAATTCGTCTCTTTATTATTCCATTATTATGCAGATCATTAAATAAGTCACATGGCGGCTGCAGAGAAGAGTTTCCCCATGTGGATATGTGGTGGAATAGAGGCTGCTAATACAAGGAGTACACAAGCGTGTACTGTCAGAGCGTTTAGGTGTGACTGAGACATGAGTCAAACCGTCCTGGCCCGAACTAGCTCCCCGCGGCCGGCATTTTCACAAGGGCAGAACATCGAGCACAGAACGAAGAATTCCCAAACGCACAAGACTTCTTTCAGCCTGATAGCAAGTCTTTTAAATTACACGGCTCGTAAATGACGACTTGTTACAATCGTCCCGTGAATCATAACGGTGTATGAATAATATGTTCCATTTCTCTCCATTGTGTCTTTGCTGCCTAGATTTGGAGTGTATGTGCGTCACGCGCATGGTATCCACCGTCCATTTCGCACCCTGCCATCTGGAACGAAAACACCTCCAGTAGCACGGCTAGAAACTGACACACAGCCCAGTCATTATTTTCCCCCGCTTATGTCAGGTCAGGAAAGTGTAGACAGTCTCGACCCAGTTTTTTTTTTTGTTGTTGTTTTTTTTTTTCCCCACATTGTCCATACGCAATGAGGTGTTGTTAAGGTATGCCCTGGGCTGTGTTTGCTTCTAGTGTCACAGTTCCTACTGCTGGAAGTAGAGCAGCTGAAGGTCCCACAGGGCTAGTTTTGTGGTGTGTGACTGTTATGTAACGGGCGGAAGGGGGGTTTCGAGAGCGGCCTGCAGTGTTCTCTGTGCACTAATGAGTACTGATTACCAGCCTTGTAAACAAACATGAATTAGAACTCATGCATTTACTGCAAAACCACATCCAACCTCTCAGGATTTGGTTTCTGTAAAGGCAGGGATTTTTTTGATTCAAAAATAGTTCAGCGTTTGAGTTTTAGTGTAAGTGCACTTGGAATTGAACTAACATTTATAGGTATGCAGATCGTGTACACTATCTACTATTGTACAAAGACCAGGTGACTTAAAATGTCCGTTTTTTGAAGATCCTGTATTTACTGTAGTCTCCTTGGCTGACAGGAGCGCATCCCAATGTGACAGCGCGTGTTGAGAATTCTGCAATGCTTTTCTGCTCAATACAGTTGTAAAGACTGGTTATTTGAGTTACTCTACCCCCGACTAGTCTAGCTGTTCGCCTCTGACCTCTCTTTGAGCAACAATGCAAACAGAACTCCGCTGGATGTTTTTCAGATCTTCCTGTGTAAACTATAGACTGTTGTGTGTGAAAATCCCAGGAGATCGGCAGTTTCTGAAACTCTCAAATCCTTTCGTCTGGAGCCAACAAACCATGGCACAGTGAAATGCACTGAGAAAACATATTTCCCCCATTCTGATGTTCTGACGAAGTGCACATTAAGCTCCAGCTCGCCTTGTATCCGCACCATTTCATGCATCGCGCCACTGTCACATGACTGGCTGATTAGATAATTGCAGGAATGTGAAGAGGTGCAGGTGTTCCTACATGCAAGCAGGGCGTCCAAAACAGGCTTTGCCTTTAACACTTATTATTAGCAGCTCACATTAAATTCCGGCGAAATGGGGACTCAGTACAAACAAATGAATGATTTTATCACCGGGAGATCAAAATAATCACCCCTCTGTCTGACGCTGGGATCCTTACACTGAATTTTCAGGTTGAAGTTAACACCTTTAGATTTGAAATGCTTATGAACAAGCACTTGAGGCAGCTCAGAGAGCAGAAATGGGTTTAATATCACCGTTTAGTTAAACATTTTAAAGATTTGTGTGGAAAAAACGAACCACTTTGGTGTCTTTTTAACTCTCCTCTGAATATATCGCCCCTAGTAGGCTAGGTAAAAACAGAAATCATTATGTAAAGCTACAAAGCCCTGAGTTTTTTCTCTATATCTTTCATATGAGCCATTAAAAGCACTACTCGTGGCATGACAAAGAAATTTAAAGCAGGTGCAAATTCATTTCTTTTGGCAGGATTCCTTCAATAAATATGACAAAATCATATTCTGCTCCTTTGCTCGTGTTTATCATTTCAGACGAAATCTCGAACGGCACAGATCTGTTTAGCAGTCGCCGGAAGAGAGAGTAAAGACTGTCGTTAGCGCGTGATGGACTGCTAATTTGGATCACTACTGTACAGGCTTCTTAAAAATAGCAAATAGGCTGACGGTAAAGGAGGACGACATGGCAGCTGAAGAAATCGGCATGATCTTCCAGGTGCCGCAGTTATCCTGAATATTAATCACCCAAAAGTTGCTCCCTCATAAGGTGATCCCGTCTCTTTTCTGAAAGATTTCAGAGTACATTTTATTATATTAAACAGAGTACAGCCTACTTGTATATTTTCAGGTTGATTCTGTTCACACTGAAATGAACTGAAATTAGGTTTTTATTCCATCCGCATTTGATCTGTAGAGTCCGTGTAGTGGGACGTAGTAGTAGAAACATTTAAGCGGTAATTTTAAAAAATAAGCATTTGATGAAAATTGTACTGTAGGTGCTAAAATAGAAATGCCATTTTCTGTTCAAAATGAAAAATATGTAAAGGTAACGTGCACAGAAATGTACACGCTTGGAAGATTTAACATTTGGAGGGTTCAGGAAAATTCTGGATGTCCCATTGTGCTAAGTTGGGTTTTTTTTTCTGCTCTCAGTATTGTGTGCGTCACATGAGCACACTCTATTCTTCCGTGTGTGTGTGTGTGTGAAGGAGAGAGAGGGAGAGAGATTTGTTTGCTACATAAACAAAAGGTGGTGTCGATAAGACCTGTGTTCTGCTTCTTTATTTAACGTTATGAAGTACTCATTTGTGTTCACGCTTATCATTCTCATCTCATCCCAAACAAGGGAGAAAACAAGGTAATGAGATTAGTCTGAAACACAGCCCGTCTTTCATATCTCCGTTTCAGCCCCTCCCTAAACCCCTACCACAAATACCCGTGAGGAATATAGCCTATTTATCCAATAACCAATAATCAGCCTTAGTGTATAGGAAGTGTTTTTTAGCTCATTTGCATGGGTACATGTTATTATTTCCGCTGTATTATAAGGTTATAAAGCCACATCACTAATTTACATTTACAAATCTTTAATTCCTCGAAGGATTACTCGAAAGATGACTTGAATTTTTTTATTATTTATTTTCCTGACTGTTTTCTTCACGGTTTGAACTCTGAACTTCTTCCTCTTATACTTGCACTAATTTTGACTTTATTTATATAAATTAGAGCACGCAATACATGTTAAGGTACAACCAAAAAACGTGTGTAAAAGTGTGCTATCTGACCTTCAGCTACAGGTTACACCGGGGAACCCGATGTGTTTATTGAGCACACTGCATGGAGCTAGCTAACGTCAGTGACGTTTAATGCTAATGATATCTGATGTTAGCCCCACTGTCTTTTACCTGTAAGGAATATGTAGAAGCTCATTTTTACTTTCTCCTCAGGCTCAGAACACTGAGGCTTCTGTGAGTCTTATGCTAAAATTCTAGCCAGAACCTTACGATAGTGTTAAGCAAAGAGTCATTACTGTAGCAGGGATGAAAGCAGGTGTGTCAGCGGTGATTAGTATGAAAAGGGTTGTATCTAGACTACCTATTTGATGCGGTACAGCTGATTATCCTTCCAGTGACAACACACCTCATCTGCATGCACTCCTGCTGGATCAGGGCTGGGTTTTTGTTTTTTTGTTCTTTAGCAGCCTGACAGGAGCTTCCTAATGACCCGTGTGCTGCCTGTCTACCTTTAAATGACATTTAGGGTGCTTAAAATGAGGTCTCTATCGATTTGGCCCTGTAAAGATCTGGCTCCTTAGGAAGTCACTTAATCATAAGTGACAGAGGCCCCACAAAGATTTGTCACTCCAGTGCACTTTCAAACGGGGGCACAAGCCACTCCAAAGACGCACATTAGCATTTAGCCGGCTCACACTAATAGCGGATTTGGATTTGGAAATGAACAGTGCATCTCACCCAATCAATAAGCACTTTAACAGCCAGCTACATTCAAGCATGTCCTATTAACACCTCGATTAACACGTTTCGTTCAAGATATTTCAGATAGTGTTCATGTGCATTCAGTAACACAGAGCTGCCTGTCTGTGAAGCAGAACAGCCTATGAGCTCATGTAGGTTGGCAGGTAATCTTTACAGCCACTGAGCTCACCTGATTGTGCGTATAAGGGAATTCAGTTTGTGGTCCAGAGCTGCATCAGGCCATTACATATTTAACTGCAGCCATTACGGTTTAATTCTCGTAGCCAGCCGTAGGGCTGTACAGCCCACATAATCATCCAAGTGTGTTTTTTTTTTCCGTCGACATTATGCCCCAAACCTCCGCCTAGCACAATCATTCATTTCACACAGCCCACACAGAGGCTGCTCTTAGCCGGACTCGTAGTCTGGGATGCTGTTTATTCAAGTAGCTACAACAGACCCAGGTGCAGAGCTTGCAACTCATACCTAGCATTTTTCGCATACCAGGAATGAGACACACGGGAATGTTTTTCATTTTTCATTGTTTATAAGGTTGCTTTGCGAACACTCACAGACACTCAGTCTTCTTTCAGTTTCACTCCATTTTTTATTTTGTATAGCAGCTTTACAGAAATATGGATGTAAATTTGCAGAAATATGGATACACGTTTATACATTTATTACTAATGAGCAAGTCAGAGGTGAGTGCACCAAGGAAAAGCTCCGTGAGACGACATGAGAAAGAAACCTTGAAGGAAACGGACCCGGGTGACACCGAGTGCTAGTGTAAATAATCTTCTTTTGTAAATGTATACAGTGGAACCTCTGCATACGAATGCTCTCCCTTAAAAATTTTTAAGAATTTATGCATTCAGCATAAGAACAAACCGAACCGAACGCCGGCTAAATTGCGCGTACGTCCAGGAGTCGTTCAAAACTTGTTTGCGTCAGTGGAAAGCCACGTGAAGCTAGTTTTCAGTGAATGCTGTTTCGAACCCACGATGCCAACAAAGGCTAGGTGATTTTTCCCCCCATTTTTCTGTTGACAGATTGGTGGCATGAGTGGTCTGTTCTGTTTTTAGCTCAAGCTTGGTGGAACAACTTCCTGTGAGGACCCTTGACATGGAATGCTTGGCTTGGGTCAGTTCTTTGTAAGCAGCCATACAGTTTACATACGCTTCGTGTATCAGTAATATTGGTAATGTTTTTGTGTGGCTGGAACGGAAATCTTACATTATTTCTTATGGGAAAATACAAATTTTGCCTCCAATTAAATTCATATGCCAAGGTTTATTAAATAATCAAAAAGTGCAATTGTGTAACCGGGAATTTATGTGCACATGACCAACACATGAATCTAAGCATCAGAGTCAGTTCTGAATTCAATATAGTCTTAAATTGAAATCTATTTGACTGTATTATGACTTGACTCTTCACAGCAATTGCAGCCCTCAAGGTAACGAACATCCGCATCCATCTTCATGGTTTCACTGTGCTACCATCTACAGTAATGTCATGTATCTTTAGGCTGAGAGTCCATCCTCAGCAGCAGTGAGTGATTCACCAACCAGAAATAGGGCATCAGGATGGATCAGGCAGAAGAGGTCAACACTGGTATCTCAGGAGTAGTATGTGTAGGGAGTGAGAGAGATTACTAGATACGTTTGTTATGTAATGTTTAAGAAAATGTCTGATGTCTTCATCATTCACCTACTGTAAGTGCTTCAGTGATGCATCCAGAGTCTATCCTGGGAACACTGGGGATGAGGTAGGAATACACCCAGGATGGCATGCACTCATACATTCACACCTGGTGCACAATTCACCACAATTCACCTACCGGCATGCTTTTATGAGGAAATCGAATACCGTTATGGAGACCCACACAGATACATTGGAGAATATGTGAAACTCCACACAGACACGAGCTCAAGATGGAACCCTGGGATCCATAGCTGTGAGGCAGCACCACTGCTCTCTGCACCAGCATGCCGCCCGGGTGAAACTTCACAGCAATTTATTACTTCATTAATCCTTAATGAGCATGCATAGTTGTAGATAGTCATTATTTAAGTAGTCATTATTTTCCTGATTTATTACCCCACTTCAATCTAGCGCTTTGCGCTGTTATAAATTGTGTAGAGATGGTGCCGTTAAGCTGAAAGCATCAGCATGCGTGTGGACTGATGTTTTTCTCTGAATGATTTTACTAATACAAGTCTACTGCACATCATTGTGCTCTCAAACACACCACGGTGAGTGATTCATAAATTTCCAACTCTCATGCTGTTGCCCTTGTGTGTTTGTCCATCTGTCTTGTTGTATATGTAGTTTGCTGTGTGATTGACAATGGCTGTTCCTGCTAGAATTATACTTGCATACACTATACAGTTTATGGTCAAAGGTTTGTGGACATCCTTATCCCCGAACAGAAATGTCTAGAATGTCTTTTTGGACTGTAGCTTTAGAGTTTCCCCTCACATGAACTGAGAAACCTAAACCTGCTCCAGCATGGCAATGCCCCTTGCTCAAAGCACCATTCATAAAGGCATGATTTGCCATGGTTAATGTGGAAAAACTCGAGTGGCCTGCACAGAACCCTGACCTCAACTCCACAGAACACCTTCACAGAACATCAGTGCCTGACCTCATTAATGCTTTTAAGGCTGAATGAGCAAATCCCCACAGCCACGCTCTAAAATCTAATGGAAAGCCTTCCCAGAAGAGTAGAGATTATTATAACTGCTAAAGAGGGACTAAAACAAACACATAAAGATATGATTGTCCACAATCCTTTTTTCTGCCCATCTTATGAACTCAGTAACAGTAACAACTAAAGATCAAAATGACTCCCACATCTACGCTGATTCAAGTCACAGTGAACACAGAGACACTGGGTCCTGTATTGAATTGACAGTAGAAGTTAAATCCCTTGTGGTTAGCTTTCATTCTCACATGAAAAAGAGCCAAGGCTTTGAGAGCTCAAAGAGTCCATCTGTAATCAGCACCTCAGCTATTCTTTTGCCCTTTCATATTTCTGCAAAGAGCTAAACAGCACTGCGGGTTCAGTTAATACCATATGACACGAGTCATCTAGATGCGGATCGTGTTGCGTTCACTCAGTCCTTGTATGTCCTTCATTTCACCTCTTCTTTCACTACATTAGTTTATGTTGTCACTTGCTCTAAAGCTGAAAGCTGACCCGTTTCCACCGCACCGGGTGCTCTAAAAAGCCGTTCGTCATACACGGTGTCATCCATGACACTTCTCACACCCATGCACTTCCGTCTCAGACCGACATGATGATGTGTTGATGACTTGTTATATAAGCAGGGCACATGTCAGGCTTCTCTCCTGCCTCGGAAATGAAGGCTGCATCTCACGTGACCGTCGTGCTCGCCGTCATCAGAAAATTCACCCCCATTCTGTCACTTGGCTCTTTGTATCTCGGACTGTTAATCAGTGGCTAGAAATATGTCAGGAAAAAAACCATGCTTTTAACACTGCACATTCATCACTCTGAAAAGGCACACTGGAAGTCGTGTTTAGACGGGATCAATAACTTCATCATGGAGCATAACCTCGCACAAAAAATGCCTCACAACAACAAAAAAACAGAGCAATTTACTTACTCCATTGTA